>NW_027601567.1:112500-114000 GCF_053455715.1 Rhinoraja longicauda
CTAGTGTAGATGGGGCATGTTGGTCGGTGTGGGACTAATGTAGATGGGGCATGTTGGTCGGTGTGGGCAGGTGGGACTAGTGTAGATGGGGCATGTTGGTCGGTGTGGGACTAGTGTAGATCGGGCATGTTGGCCGGTGTGGGCAGGAGGGACTAGTGTAGATGGCGCATGTTGGTCGGTGTGGGCAGGTGGGACTAGTGTAGATGGGGCATGTTGGTTTGTGTGGGACTAATGTAGTACGGGCATGTTGGCCGGTGTGGGTCTAATGTAGATGGGGCATGTTGGTCGGTGTGGGCAGGTGGGACTAGTGTAGATGGGGCATGTTGGTCGGTGTGGGCAGGTGGGACTAGTGTAGATGGGGCATGTTGGTCGGTGTGGGCAGGTGGGACTAGTGTATATGGGGCATGTTGCTCGGTGTGGGCGGGTGGGACTAGTGTAGATGGGGTATGTTGGTCGTAGTGGGCAGGTGGGAATAGTGTAGATGGGGCATGTTGGGCGGTGTGGGCAGGTGGGACTAGTGTAGATGGGGCATGTTGGTCGGTGTGGGCAGGTGGGACTAGTGTAGATGGGGCATGTTGGTCGTAGTGGGCAAGTATGTACTGTCAACAGAATAATGAAATTCTTAAAGGCCATAAATAAAAATAACAAACTAAAGTATAAGACCCACTAAAGATCAGGCTGAAGACGGGCTTTGAACCAAAATGTCACCTATCCATGTTCTCCAGAGATATTGTCTGACCCACTTTATACTTTAGATACAGCGTGGAAACAGGCCCTTCGGCCCACTGAAGCCATGCCAACCAGCGATCCCCGTACACTAACAACATCCTACACACGAGGCACAATTTACAAATTTCAGATGCCAATTAACCCACAAACCTGTGCGTCATTGGAGTGTGGGAGCAAACAGAGAAATCCCAGGCTGTAAAAGTACAAACTCCGTACAGACAGTGCCCGTAGTCAGGATCGAACCTGGGTCTCTGATGTTGTGAGGCAGCAACTCGACCCACTGAGTTACTCCAGCACTTTGTGCTTTGCACAAACGTTCAGCGCCTGCAGTTCCTTGCTTCGCCCTCTCCCCACTGACGGAGATGAGGAAAGACTTTTTCATTTTGTTCAGTTTCGTTTCATTTGTTCAGATTCAGTTGTGAATGTGTGGGATTCTCTGCCACAGAGGGCAGTGGAGGCCAAGTCACTGGATGGGTTTAAAAGAGAGTTAGATAGAGCTCGAGGGGCTAGCGGACTCGAGGGATATGGGGAGAAGGCAGGCACGGGTTATTGATTGGGGACGATCAGCCATGATCACAGAGAATGGCGGTGCGTACAGGCTCGAAGGGCCAAATGGCCTCCTCCTGCATCTATTTTCTATGTTTCTATGTTTCATACGACTCAGGACATCCAGCGCTTGTCAAACAGATACAGACAATCAAGTCAAACTCAAGTACAACAGGTGGAGCAAAGGGGGAGATACAGAGTGTAGAATATAGTTCTCAGCATCGT
>NW_027601568.1:0-113995 GCF_053455715.1 Rhinoraja longicauda
GGGAGGGAGGAATAGGGGCCCCATGCTGATCTGTGTATGTTAAGTGACTCGCACAACTTTAAAAAACTGGCAGTTGCTTTTCGCAACAATGTTGCAACCATCTCACACAAGCATTGTGACGACACAAGCTGAAGACCTTGAAAAAAAAGGTCAGAAAAAAAATTATGTAAATTTAAAGTAGTAAACACCCAATAGCAGCCGCTTGTCCATCGCGAGCTGATCTCTCATTGGTGCACGGGTGCCATTGTGACATCACGCGCTGAAGCCCCTTCAAGAAAAGGGTTAGAAATGAAAAATTTAAACTTTAATATCTCTCTAGCTTTAAAAAGGTAGCTTCAATTTGAACGAAAGTACTTACAATGGTTGCCCATGTTAATGGTAAATACGGCGGTACAAAAATCGTAGCGCTTTGGTGTACCGTCTGGGAGGAGTAGGGTTTGGCCCCTTCAAGAAAAGTGTTAGAAATGAAAATTTAAACTTTAATATCTCTCTAGCTTTAAAAAGGTAGCTTCAATTTGAACGAAAGTACTTACAGGGAGGAGGGGAGGGAGGGGGGGAGGGGAGGGGGGGAGGGAGAGGGGAGGGAGGGGGGTAGGGGGGAGGGAGGGGGGAGAGGGGGGGATGGGAGGGGGGAGGGGAGGGGGGAAAGGGAGGAGGGAAGGGGGGAGGGAGAGGGGAGGGAGGTGGGTAGGGGGGAGGGAGGGAGGGGGACCTCCCCTTTTCCCAGTACCCCTCTTTCCCCGTTGGGCCCGTCCTCGTAGGGTTTCCATTGTAACCGGGAGGAGGGGAGGGCGGGAAGGGGGAGGGAGGGAGGAGGGAGGTGTGGAGGGAGGAGGGGAGGGGAGGGAGGGGGGAGGGGAGGGAGGGGGGTAGTGGGGAGGGGGAGGGAGGGGGAGGGAGAGGGGATGGGGGAGGGGAGGGGGAAGGGGGGAGGGAGGGGGACCTCCCCTTTTCCCAGTACTCCTCTTTCCCCGTTGGGCCCGTCCTCGTAGGGTTTCCATTGTAACCGGGAGGGGGGGAGGGAGGGAGGAGGGAGGTGTGGAGGGAGGTGTGGAGGGAGGAGGGGAGGGGGAGGGAGGGGGGAGGGGAGGGGGAGGGGGGAAGAGGGGTAGGGGGGAGGGGAGGGAGGAGGGGAGGGAGGGGAACTCCCCTTTTCCCAGTACCCCTCTTTCCCCGTTGGGCCCGTCCCCGTAGGGTTTCCATTGTAACCGGGAGGGGGGGAGGGAGGGTGGAAGGAGGGGGAGAGGGGTGGAAGGGTGGAGGGAGGGGGGGAGGGAGTGGGGGAGGGTCGGATGGAGGGAAGGAGGGAGGGGTGAGTTAGGGGCTGAGTGGTGATGGAGGTTGGGATTGAGGGGGGAGAGAGTGGGGATGGAGGTGGGAAGGAGGGGGGAGGAAGAGGTTGAGGGGGAAGTGGGACCTCCCCTTTTCCCAGTACCCCTCTTTCTCCCACCACCAAGCCCCCACCGCAACGACCCCTGTTGTCCCCCTCCCCAGTCCCCATTCTCAGACCCCCCCCATTCTCTTGGAATAAAAAAAAATACTTTTTTTAAAAAAGTGCTTTTTAATTGCTTGTTTTGAAACATTCGCGGTTAAGTGCTTTTTTAAAAAACATTCGCGGTTAAGTGCTGGTTTTGAAACATTCGCGGCTACTTAGTGCTTCTGTCAGTTGCTTTTCGAGGGAGGGAGTAGGGAGGTGTGGAGAGGGGAGGGGAGAGGGAGGGAGGGGGGAGGGGAGGGGGGAAGGGGGGGAGGGAGAGGGGAGGGAAGGGGTAGGGGGGAGGGGGAGGGAGGGGGAGGGGGGGAAGGGGAGGGAGGGGGGAAGTGGAGGGGGAGGGAGGGGGGGAGGGAGAAGGGAGGGAGGGGGGAGTGAGGGGGGAGGGAGGGGAACCTCCCATTTTCCCAGTACCCCTCTTTCCCCATTGGGCCCGTCCTCGTAGGGTTTCCATTGTAACCGGGAGGAGGGGAGGGAGGGTGGAAGGAGGGGGGAGGGGGAGAGGGATGGAATGGTGGAGGGAGGGGGGAGGGAGTGGGGGAGGGTGGGATGGAGGGAAGGAGGGAGGGGGGGAGTTAGGGGCTGAGTGGTGAAGGAGGTTGGGATTGAGGGGGGAGGGAGGGGGGAGGGAGTGGGGATGGAGGTGGGAAGGAGGGGGGAGGAAGGGGTTGAGGGGGGAAGTGGGACCTCCCCTTTTCCCAGTACCCCTCTTTCCCCCACCACCAAGCCCCCTCCGCAACGACCCCTGTTGTCCCCCTCCCCAGTCCCCATTCTCAGACCCCCCCCCCCATTCTCTCTCTCCCCAGACAACTCTCAGTGCTTTTTTCGAAACACTTGCCCCGGTGGCCCACGAGCATAGGGGCCCAATGCTGATCTGTGTATGTTAAGTGACTTGCAATAAAAAAAAATACTTTAAAAAAAGATAAGTGCTTTTTAAGTGCTTGTTTTGAAACATTCACGGTCACATAGTGCTTCTCACTGCGATCTGTTAGTGGTGCTTTTCGAAACAATGTAGCACCCATCTCAAACAAGCATTGGGAGGATGGGAGGGAGGGAAGGGGAGGGAGGGAGGAGAGAGGTGTGGAGGGAGGGGGGAAGGGGAGGGGGAACGGGGGGGAGGGAGAGGGGAGGGAGGGGGGATGGGATGGGGGAAGGGGGGAGGGAGGGGGACCTCCCCTTTTCCCAGTACCCCTCTTTCCCCGTTGGGCCCGTCCTCGTAGGGTTTCCATTGTAACCGGGAGGAGGGGAGGGAGGGAGGAGGAGGTGTGGAGGGAGGAGGGGAGGGGGGAGGGGAGGGGGAGGGAGAGGGTTAGGGGGGAGGGGGAGGGGGGAGGGGAGGGGGGGAAGGGGAGGGAGGGGGACCTCCCCTTTTCCCAGTACCCCTCTTTCCCCGTTGGGCCCGTCCCCGTAGGGTTTCCTTTGTAACCAGAAGGGGGGGAGGGAGGGTGGAAGGAGGGGGGAGGGGGAGAGGGATGGAAGGGTGGAGGGAGGGGGGGAGGATGGAGGAAGGAGGGAGGGGGGGGGGAGGAGGGGTGAGGGTGGTGGGGAGGGAGTTGGGGAGGAGGGGGTGAGGGAGTGGGGATGGAGGTGGGAAGGAGTGGGGAGGAAGGGGTTGAGGGGGGAAGGGGGGGAGGGAGGGAATAGGGGCCCCATGCTGATCTGTGTATGTTAAGTGACTTGCACAACTTTAAAAAACTGGCAGTTGCTTTTCGCAACAATGTTGCAACAATCTCACACAAGCATTGTGACGTCACAAGCTGAAGATGTAAATTTAAAACCGAGCTGATCTCTCATTGGTGCACGGGTGCCATTGTGACATCACGCACTGAAGCCCCTTCAAGAAAAGGGTTAGAAATGAAAATTTATACTTTAATATCTCTCTAGCTTTAAAAAGGTAGCTTCAATTTGAACGAAAGTACTTACAATAGTTGCCCATGTTAATGGTGAATACGGCGGTACAAAAATCGTAGCGCTTTGGTGTACCGTCTGGGAGGAGTAGGGTTTGGCCCCTTCAAGAAAAGTGTTAGAAATGAAAATTTAAACTTTAATATCTCTCTAGCTTTAAAAAGGTAGCTTCAATTTGAACGAAAGTACTTATAATAGTTGCCCACGTTAATGGTGAATACGGCGGTACAAAAATCGTAGCGCTTTGGTGTACCGTCTGGGAGGAGCAGGGTTTGTAAGTTATGGACAGAAATCTTCGGAATCTTCCGTATATACATACGGAATCTTCCGTATATACATACGGAATGTTGGACCGCAGAGTTTTAGTATTATATAGATATAGACTAGACCGAGTGGGCCCGTTGGGCCCGTCCTCGTAGGGTTTCCATTGTAACCGGGAGGGGAGGAAAGGGGGAGGGTTGGGGAGGGAAGGGGGAGGGAGGAGGGGAGGGAGGGGGGGAGGGGAGGGGGGGAGGGGGGAGGGAGAGGGGAGGGAGGGGGGTAGGGGGAGGGAGGGGGGAGAGGGGGGGATGGGAGGGGGGAGGGGGGAAGGGAGGAGGGAAGGGGGTAGGGGGTAGGGGGAGGGGAGGGAGGGGGATCTCCCCTTTTCCCAGTACCCCTCTTTCCCGTTGGGCCCGTCCCCGTAGGGTTTCCATTGTAACCGGGAGGGGGGGAGGGAGGGTGGAAGGAGGGGGGGAGGGGGAGAGGGATGGAAGGGTGGAGGGAGGGGGGAGGGAGTGGGGGAGGGTGGGATGGAGGGAAGGAGGGAGGGGGGGAGTTAGGGGCTGAGTGGTGATGGAGGTTGGGATTGAGGGGGGAGGGAGGGGGGGAGCGAGTGGGGATGGAGGTGGGAAGGAGGGGGGAGGAAGGGGTTGAGGGGGGAAGTGGAACCTCCCCTTTTCCCAGTACCCCTCTTTCCCCCACCACCAAGCCCCCTCCGCAACGACCCCTGTTGTCCCCCTCCCCAGTCCCCATTCTCAGACCCCCCCCCATTCTCTCTCTCCCCCAGACACACTCTCAGTGCTTTTTTCGAAACACTTGCCCCGGTGGCCCACGAGCATAGGGGCCCAATGCTGATCTGTGTATGTTAAGTGACTTGCAATAAAAAAAAATACTTAAAAAAAAGATAAGTGCTTTTTAAGTGCTTGTTTTGAAACATTCGCGGTCACATAGTGCTTCTCACTGCGATCTGTTAGTGGTGCTTTTCGAAACAATGTAGCACCCATCTCAAACAAGCATTGGGAGGATGGGAGAGGGAGGGAAGGGGAGGGAGGGAGGAGAGAGGTGTGGAGGGAGGGGGGAAGGGGAGGGGGGAACGGGGGAAGGGGGAGGGAGAGGGGAGGGAGGGGGGATGGGATGGGGGCAGGGGGGGAGGGAGGGGGACCTCCCCTTTTCCCAGTACCCCTCTTTCCCCGTTGGGCCCGGCCTCGTAGGGTTTCCATTGTAACCGGGAGGAGGGGAGGGAGGGAGGAGGGAGGTGTGGAGGGAGGAGGGGAGGGGGGGAGGGGAGGGGGGGAAGGGGGAGGGAGAGGGTTAGGGGGGAGGGGGAGGGGGGAGGGGAGGGGGGAAGGGGAGGGAGGGGGTCCTCCCTTTTCCCAGTACCCCTCTTTCCCCGTTGGGCCCGTCCCCGTAGGGTTTCCTTTGTAACCAGAAGGGGGGGAGGGAGGGTGGAAGGAGGGGGGAGGTGGAGAGGGATGGAAGGGTGGAGGGAGGGGGGGGAGGATGGAGGGAAGGAGGGAGGGGGGGAGTTAGGGGAGGAGGGGTGAGGGAGGTGGGGAGGGAGTTGGGGAGGAGGGGGGGAGGGAGTGGGGATGGAGGTGGCAAGGAGTGGGGAGGAAGGGGTTGAGGGGGGGAAGGGGGGGAGGGAGGGAATAGGGGCCCCATGCTGATCTGTGTATGTTAAGTGACTTGCACAACTTTAAAAAACTGGCAGTTGCTTTTCGCAACAATGTTGCAACAATCTCACACAAGCATTGTGACGTCACAAGCTGAAGATGTAAATTTAAAACCGAGCTGATCTCTCATTGGTGCACGGGTGCCATTGTGACATCACGCGCTGAAGCCCCTTCAAGAAAAGGGTTAGAAATGAAAATTTAAACTTTAATATCTCTTTAGCTTTAAAAAGGTAGCTTCAATTTGAACGAAAGTACTTACAATAGTTGCCCATGTTAATGGTGAATATGGCGGTACAAAAATCGTAGCGCTTTGGTGTACCGTCTGGGAGGAGTAGGGTTTGTAAGTTAAGAGTCAAGCAAAGACGCTTCGGAATCTTCCGTACATACACACGGAATGTTTGCGTACATACACACGGAATGTTGGACCGCAGAGTTTTAGTAGTATACTAGACCGAGTGGGCCCGTTGGGCCCGTCCTCGTAGGGTTTCCATTGTAACTGGGAGGATGGGAGGGAGGGAAGAGGGAGGGAGGGAGGAGGGAGGTGTGGAGGGAGCAGGGGAGGGGGAGGGAGGGGGGGAGGGGAGGGTGGAGTGGAGGGGGAAGGGGGGGAGGGAGGGGGACCTCCCCTTTTCCCAGTACCCCTCTTTCCCCGTTGGGCCCGTCCCCGTAGGGTTTCCATTGTAACGGGGAGGGGGGAGGGGAGGGAGGGGGGTAGGGGGGAGGGGGAGGGAGGGGGAGGGAGAGGGGAGGGGGAAGGGGGGAGGGAGGGGGACCTCCCCTTTTCCCAGTACTCCTCTTTCCCCGTTGGGCCCGTCCTCGTAGGGTTTCCATTGTAACCGGGAGGGGGGGAGGGAGGGAGGAGGGAGGTGTGGAGGGAGGTGTGGAGGGAGGAGGGGAGGGGGAGGGAGGGGGGGAGGGGAGGGGGAGGGGGGAAGAGTGGTAGGGGGGAGGGGAGGGAGGAGGGGAGGGAGGGGGAACTCCCCTTTTCCCAGTACCCCTCTTTCCCCGTTGGGCCCGTCCCCGTAGGGTTTCCATTGTAACCGGGAGGGGGGGAGGGAGGGTGGAAGGAGGGGGGAGGGGGAGAGGGGTGGAAGGGTGGAGGGATGGGGGGAGGGAGTGGGGGAGGGTCGGATGGAGGGAAGGAGGGAGGGTTGAGTTAGGGGCTGAGTGGTGATGGAGGTTGCGATTGAGGGGGGAGAGAGTGGGGATGGAGGTGGGAAGGAGGGGGGAGGAAGAGGTTGAGGGGGAAGTGGGACCTCCCCTTTTCCCAGTACCCCTCTTTCCCCCACCACCAAGCCCCCACCGCAACGACCCCTGTTGTCCCCCTACCCAGTCCCCATTCTCAGACCTCCCCCCATTCTCTTGGAATAAAAAAAAATGCTTTAAAAAAAAAAGTGCTTTTTAATTGCTTGTTTTGAAACATTCGCGGTTAAGTGCTTTTTAAAAAAACATTCGCGGTTAAGTGCTGGTTTTGAAACATTCGCGGCTACTTAGTGCTTCTGTCAGTTGCTTTTCGAGGGAGGGAGTAGGGAGGTGTGGAGGGGGGAGGGGAGGGGGAGGGAGGGGGGGAGGGGAGGGGGGAAGGGGGGGAGGGAGAGGGGAGGGAAGGGGGTAGGGGGGAGGGGGAGGGAGGGGGGAAGGGGAGGGAGGGGGAAGGGGAGGGGGAGGGAGGGGGGGAGGGAGAAGGGAGGGAGGGGGGAGTGAGGGGGGAGGGAGGGGAACCTCCCATTTTCCCAGTACCCCTCTTTCCCCATTGGGCCCGTCCTCATAGGGTTTCCATTGTAACCGGGAGGAGGGGAGGGAGGGAAGGGGGAGGGAGGGAGGAGGGAGGTGTGGAGATGTGGAGGGAGGAGGGGAGGGGAGGGGGAGGGGAGGGGGGGAGGGGGAAGGGGGGAGGAGGGAGGGAGAGGGGAGGGAGGGGGGTAAGGGGGGAGGTAAGGGGGAGGGAGGGGGAGGGGAGGGGGGAAGGGGGAGGGAGGGGGATCTCCCCTTTTCCCAGTACCCCTCTTTCCCCGTTGGGCCCGTCCTCGTAGGGTTTCCATTGTAACCGGGAGGAGGGGAGGGAGGGAAGGGGGAGGGAGGGAGGAGGGAGGTGTGGAGGGAGGAGGGGAGGGGAGGGAGGGGGAGGGGAGGGAGGGGGGTAGGGGGGAGGGGGAGGGAGGGGAAGGGGGGAGGGGAGGGGGAAGGGGGTAGTGAGGGGGACCTCCCCTTTTCCCAGTACCCCTCTTTCCCCGTTGGGCCCGTCCTCGTAGGGTTTCCATTGTAACGGGGAGGGGGGAGGGAGGGTGGAAGGAGGGGGGAGGGGGAGAGGGATGGAAGGGTGGAGGGAGGGGGAGGGATTGGGGGAGGGAGGGATGGAGGGAAGGAGGGAGGGGGGAGTTAGAGGGGAGGGAGGGGGGAGGGAGTTGGGGAGGGAGGGGGAGGAGGGGGGGAGGGAGTGGGGATGGAGGTGGGAAGGAGGGGGGATGAAGGGGTTGAGGGGGGAAGGGGGACCTCCCCTTTTCCCAGTACCCCTCTTTCCCCGTTGGGCCCGTCCTCGTAGGGTTTCCATTGTAACCGGGAGGGAGGGGGGAGGGAGGTGTGGAGGGAGGTGTGGAGGGAGGAGGGGAGGGGGAGGGAGGGGGAGGGGAGGGGGGAAGGGGGGAGGGAAGGGGGGAGCGGGTAGGGGGGAGGGGAGGGGGATCTCCCCTTTTCCCAGTACCCCTCTTTCCCCGTTGGGCCCGTCCCCGTAGGGTTTCCATTGTAACCGGGAGGGGGGGAGGGAGGGTGGAAGGAGGGGGGAGGGGGAGAGGGATGGAATGGTGGAGGGAGGGGGGAGGGAGTGGGGGAGGGTGGGATGGAGGGAAGGAGGGAGGGGGGGAGTTAGGGGCTGAGTGGTGATGGAGGTTGGGATTGAGGGGGGAGGGAGGGGGGGAGGGAGTGGGGATGGGAGTGGGGATGGAGGTGGGAAGGAGGGGGGAGGAAGGGGTTGAGGGGGGAAGTACCCCTCTTTCCCCCACCACCAAGCCCCCTCCGCAACGACCCCTGTTGTCCCCAGTCCCCATTCACAGACCACCCCCCCCATTCTCTCTCTCCCCCATACACACTCTCAGTGCTTTTTTCGAAACATTCGCGGTCACATAGTGCTTCTCACTGTAGCACCCATCTCAAACAAGCATTGGGAGGATGGGAGGGAGGGAAGGGGAGGGAGGGAGGAGGGAGGTGTGGAGGGAGGAGGGGAGGGAAGGGGGGAAGGGGGGGAAGGGGGAGGGAGAGGGGAGGGAGGGGGGATGGGATGGGGGAAGGGGGGAGGGAGGGGGACCTCCCCTTTTCCCAGTACCCCTCTTTCCCCGTTGGGCCCGTCCTCGTAGGGTTTCCATTGTAACCGGGAGGAGGGGAGGGAGGGAAGGGGGAGGGAGGGAGGAGTTAGGGGAGGAGGGGTGAGGGAGGTGGGGAGGGAGTTGGGGAGGAGGGGGGGAGGGAGTGGGGATGGAGGTGGGAAGGAGTGGGGAGGAAGGGGTTGAGGGGGGAAGGGGGGGAGGGAGGGAATAGGGGCCCCATGCTGATCTGTGTATGTTAAGTGACTTGCACAACTTTAAAAAACTGGCAGTTGCTTTTCGCAACAATGTTGCAACAATCTCACACAAGCATTGTGACGTCACAAGCTGAAGATGTAAATTTAAAACCGAGCTGATCTCTCATTGGTGCACGGGTGGCATTGTGACATCACGCGCTGAAGCCCCTTCAAGAAAAGGGTTAGAAATGAGAAATTTTAACTTTAATATCTCTTTAATATCTTTAAAAAGGTAGCTTCAATTTGAACGAAAGTACTTACAATAGTTGCCCATGTTAATGGTGAATATGGCGGTACAAAAATCGTAGCGCTTTGGTGTACCGTCTGGGAGGAGTAGGGTTTGTAAGTTATGGACAGAAATCTTCGGAATCTTCCGTACAAACATACGGAATCTTCCGTATATACATACGGAATGTTGGACCGCAGAGTTTTAGTAGTATATAGACTAGACCGAGTGGGCCCGTTGGGCCCGTCCTCGTAGGGTTTCCATTGTAACCGGGAGGGGAGGAAAGGGGGAGGGTTGGGGGAGGGAAGGGGGAGGGAGGAGGGGAGGGAGGGGGGAGGGGAGGGGGGAGGGAGAGGGGAGGGAGGGGGGTAGGGGGGAGGGAGCGGGAGAGGGGGGGATGGGAGGGGGGAGGGGGGAAGGGAGGAGGGAAGGGGGGGAGGGAGAGGGGAGGGAGGTGGGTAGGGGGGAGGGAGGGAGGGGGACCTCCCCTTTTCCCAGTACCCCTCTTTCCCCGTTGGGCCCGTCCTCGTAGGGTTTCCATTGTAACCGGGAGGAGGGGAGGGTTGGGGGAGGGAAGGGGGAGGGAGGAGGGGAGGGAGGGGGGGAGGGGAGGGGGGGAGGGGGGAGGGAGAGGGGAGGGAGGGGGGTAGGGGGGAGGGAGGGGGGGGAGGGGTGGATGGGAGGGGGGAGGGGAGGGGGGAAGGGAGGAGGGAAGGGGGGAGGGAGAGGGGAGGGAGGTGGGTAGGGGGGAGGGAGGGAGGTGGGTAGGGGGGAGGGAGGGAGGGGGACCTCCCCTTTTCCCAGTACCCCTCTTTCCCCGTTGGGCCCGTCCTCGTAGGGTTTCCATTGTAACCGGGAGGAGGGGAGGGCGGGAAGGGGGAGGGAGGGAGGAGGGAGGTGTGGAGGGAGGAGGGGAGGGGAGGGAGGGGGGAGGGGGGGAAGGGGGGGAAGGTGGGGAAGGGGGAGGGAGAGGGGAGGGAGGGGGGATGGGATGGGGGAAGGGGGAAGGAGGGGGACCTCCCCTTTTCCCAGTACTCCTCTTTCCCCGTTGGGCCCGTCCTCGTAGGGTTTCAATTGTAACCGGGAGGGGGGAGGGAGGGTGGAAGGAGCGGGGAGAGGGATGGGTGGAGGGAGGGAGGGATGGAGGGAAGGAGGGAGGGGGGAGTTAGGGGGGAGGGGGGAGGGAGTTGGGGAGGGAGGGGGAGGAGGGGGGGAGGGAGTGTAGGGGGGAGGGAGTGGGGATGGAGGTGGGAAGGAGGGGGATGAAGGGGTTGAGGGGGGAAGGGGGACCTCCCCTTTTCCCAGTACCCCTCTTTCCCCGTTGGGCCCTTCCTCATAGGGTTTCCATTGTAACCGGGAGGGGGGGAGGGAGGGAGGAGGGAGGTGTGGAGGGAGGTGTGGAGGGAGGAGGGGAGGGGGAGGGAGGGGGGAGGGGAGGGGGGAAGGGGAGGGGGAAGGTGGGAGGGGGTAGGGGGGAGGGGAGGGAGGGGGATCTCCCCTTTTCCCAGTACCCCTCTTTCCCCGTTGGGCCCGTCCCCGTAGGGTTTCCATTGTAACCGGGAGGGGGGGAGGGAGGGTGGAAGGAGGGGGGAGAGGGATGGAAGGGTGGAGGAAGGGGGGGAGGGATTGGGGAGGGAGGGATGGAGGGAAGGAGGGAGGGGGGAGTTAAGGGGGAGGGGGAAGGGAGTTGGGGAGGGAGGGGGAGGAGGGGGGGAGGGAGTGGGGATGGAGGTGGGAAGGAGGGGGGATGAAGGGGTTTTGGGGGGAAGGGGGAACTCCCCTTTTCCCAGTACCTCTCTTTCCCCGTTGGGCCCGTCCTCATAGGGTTTCCATTGTAACCGGGAGGGGGGGAGGGGGGGAGGGAGGGAGGAGGGAGGTGTGGAGGGAGGAGGGGAGGGGGAGGGAGGAGGGGAGGGGAGGGGGAAGGGGAGGGGGAAGGGGGGAGGGGGTAGGGGGGAGGGGAGGGAGGGGGATCTCCCCTTTTCCCAGTACCCCTCTTTCCCCTTTGGGCCCGTCCCCGTAGGGTTTCCATTGTAACCGGGAGGGGGGGAGGGAGGGTGGAAGGAGGGGGGAGGGGGAGAGGGATGGAAGGGTGGAGGGAGGGGGGGGAGGATGGAGGGAAGGAGGGAGGGGGGGGAGTTAGGGGAGGAGGGGTGAGGGAGGTGGGGAGGGAGTTGGGGAGGAGGGGGGGAGGGAGTGGGGATGGAGGTGGGAAGGAGTGGGGAGGAAGGGGTTGAGGGGGGAAGGGGGGGAGGGAGGTAATAGGGGCCCCATGCTGATCTGTGTATGTTAAGTGACTTGCACAACTTTAAAAAACTGGCAGTTGCTTTTCGCAACAATGTTGCAACAATCTCACACAAGCATTGTGACGTCACAAGCTGAAGATGTAAATTTAAAACCGAGCTGATCTCTCATTGGTGCACGGGTGCCATTGTGACATCACGCGCTGAAGCCCCTTCAAGAAAAGGGTTAGAAATGAAAATTTAAACTTTAATATCTCTCTAGCTTTAAAAAGGTAGCTTCAATTTGAACGAAAGTACTTACAATAGTTGCCCATGTTAATGGTGAATATGGCGGTACAAAAATCGTAGCGCTTTGGCGTACCGTCTAGGAGGAGTAGGGTTTGTAAGTTAAGAGTCAAGCAAAGACGCTTCGGAATCTTCCGTACATACACACGGAATGTTTGCGTACATACACACGGAATGTTGGACCGCAGAGTTTTAGTAGTATACTAGACCGAGTGGGCCCGTTGGGCCCGTCCTCGTAGGGTTTCCATTGTAACCGGGAGGGGAGGAAAGGGGGAGGGTTGGGGGAGGGAAGGGGGAGGGAGGAGGGGAGGGAGGGGGGGAGGGGAGGGGGGGAGGGAGAGGGGAGGGAGGGGGGTAGGGGGGAGGGAGGGGGGAGAGGGGGGATGGGAGGGGGAGGGGAGGGGGGAAGGGAGGAGGGAAGGGGGGGAGGGAGAGGGGAGGGAGGTGGGTAGGGGGGAGGGAGGGGGACCTCCCCTTTTCCCAGTACCCCTCTTTCCCCGTTGGGCCCGTCCTCGTAGGGTTTCCATTGTAACCGGGAGGAGGGGAGGGCGGGAAGGGGGAGGGAGGGAGGAGGGAGGTGTGGAGGGAGGAGGGGAGGGGAGGGAGGGGGAGGGGAGGGAGGGGGTAGGGGGGAGGGAGGGGGACCTCCCCTTTTCCCAGTACTCCTCTTTCCCCGTTGGGCCCGTCCTCGTAGGGTTTCCATTGTAACCGGGAGGGGGGGAGGGAGGGAGGAGGGAGGTGTGGAGGGAGGTGTGGAGGGAGGAGGGGAGGGGGAGGGAGGGGGGGAGGGGAGGGGGAGGGGGGAAGAGGGGTAGGGGTGAGGGGAGGGAGGAGGGGAGGGAGGGGAACTCCCCTTTTCCCAGTACCCCTCTTTCCCCGTTGGGCCCGTCCCCGTAGGGTTTCCATTGTAACCGGGAGGGGGGGAGGGAGGGTGGAAGGAGGGGGAGAGGGGTGGAAGGGTGGAGGGAGGGGGGGAGGGAGTGGGGGAGGGTCGGATGGAGGGAAGGAGGGAGGGGTGAGTTAGGGGCTGAGTGGTGATGGAGGTTGGGATTGAGGGGGGAGAGAGTGGGGATGGAGGTGGGAAGGAGGGGGGAGGAAGAGGTTGAGGGGGAAGTGGGACCTCCCCTTTTCCCAGTATCCCTCTTTCTCCCACCACCAAGCCCCCACCGCAACGACCCCTGTTGTCCCCCTCCCCAGTCCCCATTCTCAGACCCCCCCCCATTCTCTTGGAATAAAAAAAAATACTTTAATAAAAAAAGTGCTTTTTAATTGCTTGTTTTGAAACATTCGCGGTTAAGTGCTTTTTAAAAAAACATTCGCGGTTAAGAGCTGGTTTTGAAACATTCGCGGCTACTTAGTGCTTCTGTCAGTTGCTTTTCGAGGGAGGGAGTAGGGAGGTGTGGAGGGGGGAGGGGAGGGGGAGGGAGGGGGGAGGGGAGGGGGGAAGGGGGGAGGGAGAGGGGAGGGAAGGGGGTAGGGGGGAGGGGGAGGGAGGGGGGAGGGGGGAAGGGGAGGGAGGGGGGAAGGGGAGGGGGAGGGAGGGGGGGAGGGAGAAGGGAGGGAGGGGGGAGTGAGTGGGGAGGGAGGGGAACCTCCCATTTTCCCAGTACCCCTCTTTCCCCATTGGGCCCGTCCTCGTAGGGTTTCCATTGTAACCGGGAGGAGGGGAGGGAGGGTGGAAGGAGGGGGGAGGGGGAGAGGGATGGAATGGTGGAGGGAGGGGGGAGGGAGTGGGGGAGGGTGGGATGGAGGGAAGGAGGGAGGGGGGGAGTTAGGGGCTGAGTGGTGAAGGAGGTTGGGATTGAGGGGGGAGGGAGGGGGGAGGGAGTGGGGATGGAGGTGGGAAGGAGGGGGGAGGAAGGGGTTGAGGGGGGAAGTGGGACCTCCCCTTTTCCCAGTACCCCTCTTTCCCCCACCACCAAGCCCCCTCCGCAACGACCCCTGTTGTCCCCCTCCCCAGTCCCCATTCTCAGACCCCCCCCCCCCCCCCCATTCTCTCTCTCCCCCAGACACACTCTCAGTGCTTTTTTCGAAACACTTGCCCCAGTGGCCCACGAGCATAGGGGCCCAATGCTGATCTGTGTATGTTAAGTGACTTGCAATAAAAAAAAATACTTTAAAAAAAGATAAGTGCTTTTTAAGTGCTTGTTTTGAAACATTCACGGTCACATAGTGCTTCTCACTGCGATCTGTTAGTGGTGCTTTTCGAAACAATGTAGCACCCATCTCAAACAAGCATTGGGAGGATGGGAGGGAGGGAAGGGGAGGGAGGGAGGAGAGAGGTGTGGAGGGAGGGGGGAAGGGGAGGGGGACGGGGGGGAGGGAGAGGGGAGGGAGGGGGGATGGGATGGGGGAAGGGGGGAGGGAGGGGGACCTCCCCTTTTCCCAGTACCCCTCTTTCCCCGTTGGGCCCGTCCTCGTAGGGTTTCCATTGTAACCGGGAGGAGGGGAGGGAGGGAGGAGGAGGTGTGGAGGGAGGAGGGGAGGGGGGGAGGGGAGGGGGAGGGAGAGGGTTAGGGGGGAGGGGGAGGGGGGAGGGGAGGGGGGAAGGGGAGGGAGGGGGACCTCCCCTTTTCCCAGTACCCCTCTTTCCCCGTTGGGCCCGTCCCCGTAGGGTTTCCTTTGTAACCAGAAGGGGGGGAGGGATGGTGGAAGGAGGGGGGAGGGGGAGAGGGATGGAAGGGTGGAGGGAGGGGGGTAGGATGGAGGGAAGGAGGGAGGGGGGGGGAGTTAGGGGAGGAGGGGTGAGGGAGGTGGGGAGGGAGTTGGGGAGGAGGGGGGGAGGGAGTGGGGATGGAGGTGGGAAGGAGTGGGGAGGAAGGGGTTGAGGGGGGAAGGGGGGGGGAGGGAGGGAATAGGGGCCCCATGCTGATCTGTGTATGTTAAGTGACTTGCACAACTTAAAAAAACTGGCAGTTGCTTTTCGCAACAATGTTGCAACAATCTCACACAAGCATTGTGACGTCACAAGCTGAAGATGTAAATTTAAAACCGAGCTGATCTCTCATTGGTGCACGGGTGCCATTGTGACATCACGCACTGAAGCCCCTTCAAGAAAAGGGTTAGAAATGAAAATTTATACTTTAATATCTCTCTAGCTTTAAAAAGGTAGCTTCAATTTGAACGAAAGTACTTACAATAGTTGCCCATGTTAATGGTGAATACGGCGGTACAAAAATCGTAGCGCTTTGGTGTACCGTCTGGGAGGAGAAGGGTTTGGCCCCTTCAAGAAAAGTGTTAGAAATGAAAATTTAAACTTTAATATCTCTCTAGCTTTAAAAAGGTAGCTTCAATTTGAACGAAAGTACTTACAACAGTTGCCCATGTCAAGGTGAATACGGCGGTACAAAAATCGTAGCGCTTTGGTGTACCGTCTGGGAGGAGCAGGGTTTGTAAGTTATGGACAGATATCTTCGGAATCTTCCGTATATACATACGGAATCTTCCGTATATACATACGGAATGTTGGACCGCAGAGTTTTAGTATTATATAGATAGACTAGACCGAGTGGGCCCGTTGGGCCCGTCCTCGTAGGGTTTCCATTGTAACCGGGAGGGGAGGAAAGGGGGAGGGTTGGGGGAGGGAAGGGGGAGGGAGGAGGGGAGGGAGGGCGGTAGGGGGGAGGGAGGGGGGAGAGGGGGGGATGGGAGGGGGGAGGGGAGGGGGGAAGGGAGGAGGGAAGGGGGGAGGGAGAGGGGAGGGAGGTGGGTAGGGGGGAGGGAGGGAGGGGGACCTCCCCTTTTCCCAGTACCCCTCTTTCCCCGTTGGGCCCGTCCTCGTAGGGTTTCCATTGTAACCGGGAGGAGGGGAGGGCGGGAAGGGGGAGGGAGGGAGGAGGGAGGTGTGGAAGGAGGAGGGGAGGGGAGGGAGGGGGGAGGGGAGGGAGGGGGGTAGGGGGGAGGGGGAGGGAGGGGGAGGGAGAGGGGAGGGGGGAGGGGAGGGGGAAGGGGGGAGGGAGGGGGACCTCCGCTTTTCCCAGTACTCCTCTTTCCCCGTTGGGCCCGTCCTCGTAGGGTTTCAAGGAGGGGGGAGAGGGATGGAAGGGTGGAGGGAGGGGGGTAGGGATTGGGGAGGGAGGGATGGAGGGAAGGAGGGAGGGGGGAGTTAGGGGGGAGGGGGGAGGGAGGGGGGAGGGAGTTGGGGAGGGAGGGGGAGGAGGGGGGGAGGGAGTGTGGATGGAGGTGGGAAGGAGGGGGGATGAAGGGGTTGAGGGGGGAAGGGGGACCTCCCCTTTTCCCAGTACCCCTCTTTCCCCGTTGGGCCCATCCTCATAGGGTTTCCATTGTAACCGGGAGGGGGGGAGGGAGGGAGGAGGGAGGTGTGGAGGGAGGAGGGGAGGGGGAGGGAGGGGGGGAGGGGAGGGGGAAGGGGAGGGGGGAGGGGAGGGGGAGGGGGATCTCCTCTTTTCCCAGTACCCCTCTTTCCCCGTTGGGCCGGTCCCCGTAGCGTTTCCATTGTAACCGGGAGGGGGGGAGGTAGGGTGGAAGGAGGGGGGAGGGGGAGAGGGATGGAAGGGTGGAGGGAGGGGGGAGGGAGTGGGGGAGGGTGGGATGGAGGGAAGGAGGGAGGGGGGGAGTTAGGGGCTGAGTGGTGATGGAGGTTGGGATTGAGGGGGGAGGGAGGGGGGGAGCGAGTGGGGATGGAGGTGGGAAGGAGGGGGGAGGAAGGGGTTGAGGGGGGAAGTGGAACCTCCCCTTTTCCCAGTACCCCTTTTTCCCCCACCACCAAGCCCCCTCCGCAACGACCCCTGTTGTCCCCCTCCCCAGTCCCCATTCTCAGACCCCCCCCCATTCTCTCTCTCCCCCAGACACACTCTCAGTGCTTTTTTCGAAACACTTGCCCCGGTGGCCCACGAGCATAGGGGCCCAATGCTGATCTGTGTATGTTAAGTGACTTGCAATAAAAAAAAATACTTTAAAAAAAGATAAGTGCTTTTTAAGTGCTTGTTTTGTAACATTCGCGGTCACATAGTGCTTCTCACTGCGATCTGTTAGTGGTGCTTTTCGAAACAATGTAGCACCCATCTCAAACAAGCATTGGGAGGATGGGAGGGAGGGAAGGGGAGGGAGGGAGGAGAGAGGTGTGGAGGGAGGGGGGGAAGGGGAGGGGGGAACGGGGGGAAGGGGGAGGGAGAGGGGAGGGAGGGGGGATGGGATGGGGAAGGGGGGAGTGAGGGGGAGGGAGGGGGACCTCCCCTTTTCCCAGTACCCCTCTTTCCCCGTTGGGCCCGTCCTCGTAGGGTTTCCATTGTAACCGGGAGGAGCGGAGGGAGGGAGGTGTGGAGGGAGGAGGGGAGGGGGGAGGGGAGGGGGGAAGGGGGAGGGAGAGGGTTAGGGGGGAGGGGGAGGGGGGAGGGGAGGGGGGAAGGGGAGGGAGGGGGACCTCCCCTTTTCCCAGTACCCCTCTTTCCCCGTTGGGCCCGTCCCCGTAGGGTTTCCTTTGTAACCAGAAGGGGGGGAGGGAGGGTGGAAGGAGGGGGGAGGGGGAGAGGGATGGAAGGGTGGAGGGAGGGGGGGAGGATGGAGGGAAGGAGGGAGGGGGGTAGGGGAGGAGGGGTGAGGGAGGTGGGGAGGGAGTTGGGGAGGAGGGGGGAGAGGGAGTGGGGATGGAGGTGGGAAGGAGTGGGGAGGAAGGGGTTGAGGGGGGAAGGGGGGGAGGGAGGGAATAGGGGCCCCATGCTGATCTGTGTATGTTAAGTGACTTGCACAACTTTAAAAAACTGGCAGTTGCTTTTCGCAACAATGTTGCAACAATCTCACACAAGCATTGTGACGTCACAAGCTGAAGATGTAAATTTAAAAACGAGCTGATCTCTCATTGGTGCACGGGTGCCATTGTGACATCACGCGCTGAAGCCCCTTCAAGAAAAGGGTTAGAAATGAAAATTTAAACTTTAATATCTCTCTAGCTTTAAAAAGGTAGCTTCAATTTGAACGAAAGTACTTACAATAGTTGCCCATGTTAATGGTGAATACGGCGGTACAAAAATCGTAGCGCTTTGGTGTACCGTCTGGGAGGAGTAGGGTTTGGCCCCTTCAAGAAAAGTGTTAGAAATGAAAATTTAAACTTTAATATCTCTCTAGCTTTAAAAAGGTAGCTTCAATTTGAACGAAAGTACTTACAATAGTTGCCCAGGTTAATGGTGAATACGGCGGTACAAAAATCGTAGCGCTTTGTTGTACCGTCTGGGAGGAGTAGGGTTTGTAAGTTATGGACAGAAATCTTCGGAATCTTCCGTATATACACACGGAATCTTCCGTATATACATACGGAATGTTGGACCGCAGAGTTTTAGTAGTATATAGATAGACTAGACCGAGTGGGCCCGTTGGGCCCGTCCTCGTAGGGTTTCCATTGTAACCGGGAGGGGAGGAAAGGGGGAGGGTTGGGGGAGGGAAGGGGGAGGGAGGAGGGGAGGGAGGGGGGGAGGGGAGGGGGGGAGGGGGGAGGGAGAGGGGAGGGAGGGGGGTAGGGGGGAGGGAGGGGGGAGAGGGGGGGATGGGAGGGGGGAGGGGGGAAGGGAGGAGGGAAGGGGGGGAGGGAGAGGGGAGGGAGGTGGGTAGGGGGGAGGGAGGGAGGGGGACCTCCCCTTTTCCCAGTACCCCCCTTTCCCCGTTGGGCCCGTCCTCGTAGGGTTTCCATTGTAACCGGGAGGAGGGGAGGGCGGGAAGGGGGAGGGAGGGAGGAGGGAGGTGTGGAGGGAGGAGGGGAGGGGAGGGAGGGGGGAGGGGAGGGAGGGGGTAGGGGGTAGGGGGAGGGAGGGGGAGGGAGAGGGGAGGGGGGAGGGGAGGGGGAAAGGGGGAGGGAGGGGGACCTCCCCTTTTCCCAGTACTCCTCTTTCCCCGTTGGGCCCGTCCTCGTAGGGTTTCAAGGAGGGGGGAGAGGGATGGAAGGGTGGAGGGAGGGGGGTAGGGATTGGGGAGGGAGGGATGGAGGGAAGGAGGGAGGGGGGAGTTAGGGGGGAGGGGGGAGGGAGTTGGGGAGGGAGGGGGAGGAGGGGGGGAGGGAGTGGGGATGGAGGTGGGTAGGAGGGGGGATGAAGGGGTTGAGGGGGGAAGGGGGACCTCCCCTTTTCCCAGTACCCCTCTTTCCCCGTTGGGCCCGTCCTCATAGGGTTTCCATTGTAACCGGGAGGGGGGGAGGGAGGGAGGAGGGAGGTGTGGAGGGAGGAGGGGAGGGGGAGGGAGGGGGGGAGGGGAGGGGGAAGGGGAGGGGGGAAGGGGGGAGGGGGGAGGGGGGAGGGGAGGGAGGGGGATCTCCTCTTTTCCCAGTACCCCTCTTTCCCCGTTGGGCCCGTCCCCGTAGGGTTTCCATTGTAACCGGGAGGGGGGGAGGGAGGGTGGAAGGAGGGGGGAGGGGAGAGGGATGGAAGGGTGGAGGGAGGGGGGAGGGAGTGGGGGAGGGTGGGATGGAGGGAAGGAGGGAGGGGGGGAGTTAGGGGCTGAGTGGTGATGGAGGTTGGGATTGAGGGGGGAGGGAGGGGGGAACGAGTGGGGATGGAGGTGGGAAGGAGGGGGGAGGAAGGGGTTGAGGGGGGAAGTGGAACCTCCCCTTTTCCCAGTACCCCTCTTTCCCCCACCACCAAGCCCCCTCCGCAACGACCCCTGTTGTCCCCCTCCCCAGTCCCCATTCTCAGACCCCCCCCCATTCTCTCTCTCCCCCAGACACACTCCAAGTGCTGTTTCGCAACACATGCCCCGGTGGCCCACGAGCATAGAGGCCCCATGTTGATCTGTGTATGTTAAGTGACTTGCAATAAAAAAGACTACTTGAAAACAGTGGTTTAAAGTGGTTTAAAGTGCTGTTTTTGCTACATTCGCGGTCATTTAGTGCTTCTCACGACCACGGTCATTTAGTGCTTCTCACTGCGATCTGTTAGTGGTGCTTTTCGAAACAATGTAGCACCCATCTCAAACAAGCATTGGGAGGATGGGAGGGAGGGAAGGTGAGGGAGGGAGGAGAGAGGTGTGGAGGGAGGAGGGGAGGGAGGGGGAAGGGGAGGGGGGAACGGGGGGAAGGGGGAGGGAGAGGGGAGGGAGGGGGGATGGGATGGGGGAAGGGGGAAGGGGGGAGGGAGGGGGACCTCCCCTTTTCCCAGTACCCCTCTTTCCCCGTTGGGCCCGTCCTCGTAGGGTTTCCATTGTAACCGGGAGGAGGGGAGGGAGGGAGGAGGGCGGTGTGGAGGGAGGAGGGGAGGGGGATGGGGGAGGGGGGAAGGGGAGGGAGGGGGACCTCCCCTTTTCCCAGTACCCCTCTTTCCCCGTTGGGCCCGTCCCCGTAGGGTTTCCTTTGTAACCAGAAGGGGGGGAGGGAGGGTGGAAGGAGGGGGGAGGGGGAGAGGGATGGAAGGGTGGAGGGAGGGGGGGAGGGATGGAGGGAAGGAGGGAGGGGGGGGAGTTAGGGGAGGAGGGGTGAGGGAGGTGGGGAGGGAGTTGGGGAGGAGGGGGGGAGGGAGTGGGGATGGAGGTGGGAAGGAGTGGGGAGGAAGGGGTTGAGGGGGGAAGGGGGGGAGGGAGGGAATAGGGGCCCCATGCTGATCTGTGTATGTTAAGTGACTTGCACAACTTTAAAAAACTGGCAGTTGCTTTTCGCAACAATGTTGCAAACTATCTCACACAAGCATTGTGACGTCACAAGCTGAAGACCTTGAAAAAAAAGGTCAGAAAAAAATTTATGTAAATTTAAATCCGAGCTGATCTCTCATTGGTGCACGGGTGCCATTGTGACATCACGCGCTGAAGCCCCTTCAAGAAAAGGGTTAGAAATGAAAATGTAAACTTTAATATCTCTCTAGCTTTAAAAAGGTAGCTTCAATTTGAACGAAAGTACTTACAATAGTTGCCCAGGTTAATGGTGAATATGGCGGTACAAAAATCGTAGCGCTTTGGTGTACCGTCTGGGAGGAGTAGGGTTTGTAAGTTATATGGACAGAAACTCTTCGGAATCTTCCGTACATACACACATACATACGGAATGTTGGACCGCAGAGTTTTAGTAGTATACTAGACCAAGTGGGCCCGTTGGGCCCGTCCTCGTAGGGTTTCCATTGTAACCGGGAGGGGAGGAAAGGGGGAGGGTTGGGGGAGGGAAGGGGGAGGGAGGAGGGGAGGGAGGGGGGGAGGGGGGAGGGAGAGGGGAGGGAGGGGGGTAGGGGGGAGGGAGGGGGGAGAGGGGGGGATGGGAGGGGGGAGGGGGGATGTAGGAGGGAAGGGGGGGAGGGAGAGGGGAGGGAGGTGGGTAGGGGGGAGGGAGGGAGGGGGACCTCCCCTTTTCCCAGTACCCCTCTTTCCCCGTTGGGCCCGTCCTCGTAGGGTTTCCATTGTAACCGGGAGGAGGGGAGGGCGGGAAGGGGGAGGGAGGGAGGAGGGAGGTGTGGAGGGAGGAGGGGAGGGGAGGGAGGGGGGAGGGGAGGGAGGGGGTAGGGGGGAGGGGAGGGAGAGGGGAGGGGGAGGGGAGGGGGAAGGGGGGAGGGAGGGGGACCTCCCCTTTTCCCAGTACTCCTCTTTCCCCGTTGGGCCCGTCCTCGTAGGGTTTCAATTGTAACCGGGAGGGGGGGAGGGAGGGTGGAAGGAGGGGGGAGAGGGATGGAAGGGTGGAGGGAGGGGGGGAGGGATTGGGGAGGGAGGGAAGGAGGGAGGGGGGAGTTAGGGGGGAGGGGGGAGGGAGTTGGGGAGGGAGGGGGAGGAGGGGGGGAGGGAGTGGGGATGGAGGTGGGAAGGAGGGGGGATGAAGGGGTTGAGGGGGGAAGGGGGACCTCCCCTTTTCCCAGTACCCCTCTTTCCCCGTTGGGCCTGTCCTCATAGGGTTTCCATTGTAACCGGGAGGGGGGGAGGGAGGGAGGAGGGAGGTGTGGAGGGAGGAGGGGAGGGGGAGGGAGGGGGGGAGGGGAGGGGGGAAGGGGAGGGGGGAAGGGGGTAGGGGGAGGGGAGGGAGGGGGATCTCCCCTTTTCCCAGTACCCCTCTTTCCCCGTTGGGCTCGTCCCCGTAGGGTTTCCATTGTAACCGGGAGGGGGGGAGGGAGGGTGGAAGGAGGTGGGAGGGGGAGAGGGATGGAGGGAGGGGGCAGGGAGTGGGGGAGGGTGGGATGGAGGGAAGGAGGGAGGGGGGGAGTTAGGGGCTGAGTGGTGATGGAGGTTGGGATTGAGGGGGGAGGGAGGGGGGGAGCGAGTGGGGATGGAGGTGGGAAGGAGGGGGGAGGAAGGGGTTGAGGGGGGAAGTGGAACCTCCCCTTTTCCCAGTACCCCTCTTTCCCCCACCACCAAGCCCCCTCCGCAACGACCCCTGTTGTCCCCCTCCCCAGTCCCCATTCTCAGACCCCCCCCCATTCTCTCTCTCCCCCAGACACACTCTCAGTGCTTTTTTCGAAACACTTGCCCCGGTGGTCCACGAGCATAGGGGCCCAATGCTGATCTGTGTATGTTAAGTGACTTGCAATAAAAAAAAATATTTAAAAAAAGATAAGTGCTTTTTAAGTGCTTGTTTTGAAACATTCGCGGTCACATAGTGCTTCTCACTGCGATCTGTTAGTGGTGCTTTTCGAAACAATGTAGCACCCATCTCAAACAAGCATTGGGAGGATGGGAGGGAGGGAAGGGGAGGGAGGGAGGAGAGAGGTGTGGAGGGAGGGGGGAAGGGGAGGGGGGAACGGGGGGAAGGGGGAGGGAGAGGGGAGGGAGGGGGGATGGGATGGGGGAAGGGATGGGGGAAGGGGGGAGGGAGGGGGACATCCCCTTTTCCCAGTACCCCTCTTTCCCCGTTGGGCCCGTCCTCGTAGGGTTTCCATTGTAACCGGGAGGAGGGGAGGGAGGGAGGAGGGAGGTGTGGAGGGAGGAGGGGAGGGGGGGAGGGGAAGGGGGAGGGAGAGGGTTAGGGGGGAGGGAGAGGGGGGAGGGGAGGGGGGAAGGGGAGGGAGGGGGACCTCCCCTTTTCCCAGTACCCCTCTTTCCCCGTTGGGCCCGTCCCCGTAGGGTTTCCTTTGTAACCAGAAGGGGTGGAGGGATGGTGGAAGGAGGGGGGAGGGGGAGAGGGATGGAAGGGTGGAGGGAGGGGGGGGAGGATGGAGGGAAGGAGGGAGGGGGGGGAGTTAGGGGAGGAGGGGTGAGGGAGGTGGGGAGGGAGTTGGGGAGGAGGGGGGGAGGGAGTGGGGATGGAGGTGGGAAGGAGTGGGGAGGAAGGGGTTGAGGGGGGAAGGGTGTGAGGGAGGGAATAGGGGCCCCATGCTGATCTGTGTATGTTAAGTGACTTGCACAACTTTAAAAAACTGGCAGTTGCTTTTCGCAACAATGTTGCAACAATCTCACACAAGCATTGTGACGTCACAAGCTGAAGATGTAAATTTAAAACCGAGCTGATCTCTCATTGGTGCACGGGTGCCATTGTGACATCACGCGCTGAAGCCCCTTCAAGAAAAGGGTTAGAAATGAAAATTTAAACTTTAATATCTCTCTAGCTTTAAAAAGGTAGCTTCAATTTGAACGAAAGTACTTACAATAGTTGCCCAGGTTAATGGTGAATATGGCGGTACAAAAATCGTAGCGCTTTGGTGTACCGTCTGGGAGGAGTATGGTTTGTAAGTTATGGACAGAAACTCTTCGGAATCTTCCGTACATACACATATACATACATACATACGGAATGTTGGACCGCAGAGTTTTAGTAGTATACTAGACCGAGTGGGCCCGTTGGGCCCGTCCTCGTAGGGTTTCCATTGTAACTGGGAGGATGGGAGGGAGGGAAGAGGGAGGGAGGGAGGAGGGAGGTGTGGAGGGAGCAGGGGAGAGGGAGGGGGGGAGGGGAGGGTGGAGTGGAGGGAGAAGGGGGGGAGGGAGGGGGACCTCCCCTTTTCCCAGTACCCCTCTTTCCTCGTTGGGCCTGTCCCCGTAGGGTTTCCATTGTAACCGGGAGGGGGGGAGGAAGGGTGGAAGGAGGGGGGAGGGGGAGGGGGAGAGGGATGGAAGGGTGGAGGGAGGGGGGTGGGAGTGGGGGAGGGAGGGATGGAGGGAAGGAGGGAGGGGGGGAGTTAGGGGGGAGGGTTGAGGGAGGTGGAGAGGGATGGGGAGGGAGGGGGAGGAGGGGGGAGGGAGTGGGGATGGAGATGGGAAGGAGGGGGAGGAAGGGGTTGAGGGGTGAAGGGGACCTCCCCTTTTCCCAGTACCCCTCTTTCCTCCACCACCAAGCCCCCTCCGCAACGACCCCTGTTGTCCCCATCCCCAGTCCCCATTCTCAGACCCCCCCCCATTCTCTCTCTCCCCCAGACACACTCTCAGTGCTTTTTTCGAAACACTTGTCCCGGTGGCCCACGAGCATAGGGGCCCAATGCTGATCTGTGTATGTTAAGTGACTTGCAATTAAAAAAAATACTTAAAAAAAAGATAAGTGCTTTTTAAGTGCTCGTTTTGAAACATTCGCGGTCACATAGTGCTTCTCACTGCGATCTGTTAGTGGTGCTTTTCGAAACAATTTTGCACCCATCTCACACAAGCATTTGGAGGTTTGGAGGGAGGGAAGGGGAGGGAGGGAGGAGGGAGGTGTGGAGGGAGGAGGGGAGGGAGGGGGGAAGGGGAGGGGGGAAGGGGGGGAGGGGGAAGGGAGAGGGGAGAGATGGGTGATGGGATGGGGGAGGGAGGGGGACCTCCCCTTTTCCCAGTACCCCTCTTTCCCCGTTGGTCCCGTCCCCGTAGGGTTTCCATTGTAACCGTGAGGGGGGAGGGAGGGTGGAAGGAGGGTGGAGGGGGAGAGGGGTGGAGGGAGGGGGGAGGGATTGGTGGATGGAGGGATTGTGGGAATGAGGGATGGGGGAGTTAGGTGGGGAGTGTTGAGGGATGGGGGAGGGAGTTTTGGAGGGAGGGGGTGGAGGGGAGGGGGAAGGGAGGGAGAGGGGGAGGGGGGAGGGGGGAAGGGGAGGGAGGGGGACCTCCCCTTTTCCCAGTACCCCTCTTTCCCCGTTGGGCCCGTCTCCGTAGAGTTTCCATTGTAACCGGGAGGGGGGGAGGGAGGGTGGAAGGAGGGGGGAGGGGGAGAGGGATGGAAGGGTGGAGGGAGGGGGGAGGGAGTGGGGGAGTGTGGGATGGAGGGAAGGAGGGAGGGGGGGAGTTAGGGGCTGAGTGGTGATGGAGGTTGGAATTGAGGGGGGTGGGAGGGGGGGAGGGAGTGGGGATGGAGGTGGGAAGGAGGGGGGAGGAAGGGGTTGAGGGGGGAAGTGGGACCTCCCCTTTTCCCAGTATCCCTCTTTCCCCCACCACCAAGCCCCCTCCACAACGACTCCTGTTGTCCCCCTCCCCAGTCCCCATTCTCAGACCCCCCCCCCCCATTCTCTCTCTCCCCCAGACACACTCTCAGTGCTTTTTTCGAAACACTTGCCCCGGTGTCCCACGAGCATAGGGGCCCAATGCTGATCTGTGTATGTTAAGTGACTTGCAATAAAAAAAAAAACTTTAAAAAAAGATAAGTGCTTTTTAAGTGCCTGTTTTGAAACATTCACGGTCACATAGTGCTTCTCACTGCGATCTGTTAGTGGTGCTTTTCGAAACAATGTAGCACCCATCTCAAACAAGCATTGGGAGGATGGGAGGGAGGGAAGGGGAGGGAGGGAGGAGAGAGGTGTGGA
Organism: Rhinoraja longicauda; assembly: GCF_053455715.1. Taxonomy (NCBI): domain Eukaryota; kingdom Metazoa; phylum Chordata; class Chondrichthyes; order Rajiformes; family Arhynchobatidae; genus Rhinoraja; species Rhinoraja longicauda. The sequence goes on from NW_027601568.1 coordinate 25,246, forward strand.
GGGAGGGGGGAAGGGGAGGGGGGAACGGGGGGAAGGGGGAGGGAGAGGGGAGGGAGGGGGGATGGGATGGGGAAGGGGGGAGGGAGGGGGACCTCCCCTTTTCCCAGTACCCCTCTTTCCCCGTTGGGCCCGTCCTCGTAGGGTTTCCATTGTAACCGGGAGGAGGGGAGGGAGGGAGGAGGGAGGTGTGGAGGGAGGAGGGGAGGGGGGAGGGGAGGGGGGAAGGGGGAGGGAGAGGGTTAGGGGGGAAGGGGAGGGAGGGGGACCTCCCCTTTTCCCAGTACCCCTCTTTCCCCGTTGGGCCCGTCCCCGTAGGTTTCCTTTGTAACCAGAAGGGGGGGAGGGAGGGTGGAAGGAGGGGGGAGGGTGAGAGGGATGGAAGGGTGGAGGGAGGGGGGGAAGGATGGAGGTAAGGAGGGAGGGTGGGGAGTCAGGGGAGGAGGGGTGAGGGAGGTGGGGAGGGAGTTGGGGAGGAGGGGGGGAGGGAGTGGGGATGGAGGTGGGAAGGAGTGGGGAGGAAGGGGTTGAGGGGGGAAGGGAGGGAGGGAATAGGGGCCCCATGCTGATCTGTGTATGTTAAGTGACTTGCACAACTTTAAAAAACTGGCAGTTGCTTTTCGCAACAATGTTGCAACAATCTCACACAAGCATTGTGACGTCACAAGCTGAAGATGTAAATTTAAAACCGAGCTGATCTCTCATTGGTGCACGGGTGCCATTGTGACATCACGCGCTGAAGCCCCTTCAAGAAAAGGGTTAGAAATGAAAATTTATACTTTAATATCTCTCTAGCTTTAAAAAGGTAGCTTCAATTTGAACGAAAGTACTTACAATAGTTGCCCATGTTAATGGTGAATACGGCGGTACAAAAATCGTAGCGCTTTGGTGTACCGTCTGGGAGGAGTAGGGTTTGGCCCCTTCAAGAAAAGTGTTAGAAATGAAAATTTAAACTTTAATATCTCTCTAGCTTTAAAAAGGTAGCTTCAATTTGAACGAAAGTACTTACAATAGTTGCCCACGTTAATGGTGAATACGGCGGTACAAAAATCGTAGCGCTTTGGTGTACCGTCTGGGAGGAGCAGGGTTTGTAAGTTATGGACAGAAATCTTCGGAATCTTCCGTATATACATACGGAATCTTCCGTATATACATACGGAATGTTGGACCGCAGAGTTTTAGTATTATACTAGACCGAGTGGGCCCGTTGGGCCCGTCCTCGTAGGGTTTCCATTGTAACCGGGAGGGGAGGAAAGGGGGAGGGTTGGGGGAGGGAAGGGGGAGGGAGGAGGGATGGGGAGGGGGGGAGGGGAGGGGGGAGGGAGAGGGGAGGGAGGGGGTAGGGGGGAGGGAGGGGGAGAGGGGGGGATGGGAGGGGGAGGGGAGGGGGGAAGGGAGGAGGGAAAGGGGGGAGGGAGAGGGGAGGGAGGTGGGTAGGGGGGAGGGAGGGGGACCTCCCCTTTTCCCAGTACCCCTCTTTCCCCGTTGGGCCCGTCCTCGTAGGGTTTCCATTGTAACCGGGAGGAGGGGAGGGCGGGAAGGGGGAGGGAGGGAGGAGGGAGGTGTGGAGGGAGGAGGGGAGGGGAGGGAGGGGGGAGGGGAGGGAGGGGGGTAGGGGGGAGGGGAAGGGGGGAGGGAGGGGGACCTCCCCTTTTCCCAGTACTCCTCTTTCCCCGTTGGGCCGGTCCTCGTAGGGTTTCAATTGTAACCGGGAGGGGGGGAGGGAGGGTGGAAGGAGGGGGGAGAGGGATGGAAGGGTGGAGGGAGGGGGGGAGGGATTGGGGAGGGAGGGAAGGAGGGAGGGGGGAGTTAGGGGGGAGGGGGGAGGGAGTTGGGGAGGGAGGGGGAGGAGGGGGGGAGGGAGTGGGGATGGAGGTGGGAAGGAGGGGGGATGAAGGGGTTGAGGGGGGAAGGGGGACCTCCCCTTTTCCCAGTACCCCTCTTTCCCCGTTGGGCCCGTCCTCATAGGGTTTCCATTGTAACCGGGAGGGGGGAGGGAGGGAGGTGTGGAGGGAGGAGGGGAGGGGGAGGGAGGGGGGAGGGGAGGGGGGAAGGGGAGGGGGGAAGGGGGAGGGAGTAGGGGGGAGGGGAGGGAGGGGGATCTCCCCTTTTCCCAGTACCCCTCTTTCCCCGTTGGGCCCGTCCCCGTAGGGTTTCCATTGTAACCGGGAAACACTTGCCCCGGTGGCCCACGAGCATAGGGGCCCAATGCTGATCTGTGTATGTTAAGTGACTTGCAATTAAAAAAAATACTTTAAAAAAAGATAAGTGCTTTTTAAGTGCTTGTTTTGAAACATTCGCGGTCACATAGTGCTTCTCACTGCGATCTGTTAGTGGTGCTTTTCGAAACAATGTAGCACCCATCTCAAACAAGCATTGGGAGGATGGGAGGGAGGGAAGGGGAGGGAGGGAGGAGAGAGGTGTGGAGGGATGGGGGAAGGGGAGGGGGGAACGGGGGGAAGGGGGAGGGAGAGGAGAGGGAGGGGGGATGGGATGGGGGAAGGGGGGAGGGAGGGGGACCTCCCCTTTTCCCAGTACCCCTCTTTCCCCGTTGGGCCCGTCCTCGTAGGGTTTCCATTGTAACCGGGAGGAGGGGAGGGAGGGAGGAGGGAGGTGTGGAGGGAGGAGGGGAGGGGGAAGGGGGAGGGAGAGGGTTAGGGGGGAGGGGGAGGGGAGGGGAGGGAGGGGGACCTCCCCTTTTCCCAGTACCCCTCTTTCCCCGTTGGGCCCGTCCCCGTAGGGTTTCCTTTGTAACCAGAAGGGGGGAGGGAGGGTGGAAGGAGGGGGGAGGGGGAGAGGGATGGAAGGGTGGAGGGAGGGGGGGAGGGATGGAGGGAAGGAGGGAGGGGGGGGAGTTAGGGGAGGAGGGGTGAGGGAGGTGGGGAGGGAGTTGGGGAGGAGGGGGGGAGGGAGTGGGGATGGAGGTGGGAAGGAGTGGGGAGGAAGGGGTTGAGGGGGGAAGGGGGGGAGGGAGGGAATAGGGGCCCCATGCTGATCTGTGTATGTTAAGTGACTTGCACAACTTTAAAAAACTGGCAGTTGCCTTTCGCAACAATGTTGCAACAATCTCACACAAGCATTGTGACGTCACAAGCTGAAGATGTAAATTTAAAACCGAGCTGATCTCTCATTGGTGCACGGGTGCCATTGTGACATCACGCGCTGAAGCCCCTTCAAGAAAAGGGTTAGAAATGAAAATTAAACTTTAATATCTCTCTAGCTTTAAAAAGGCAGCTTCAATTTGAACGAAAGTACTTACAATAGTTGCCCATGTTAATGGTGAATATGGCGGTACAAAAATCGTAGCGCTTTGGTGTACCGTCAGGGAGGAGTAGGGTTTGTAAGTTATGGACAGAAACTCTTCGGAATCTTTGCGTACATACACATATACATACGGAATGTTGGACCGCAGAGTTTTAGTAGTATATAGATACTAGACCGAGTGGGCCCGTTGGGCCCGTCCTCGTAGGGTTTCCATTGTAACCGGGAGGGGAGGAAAGGGGGAGGGTTGGGGGAGGGAAGGGGGAGGGAGGAGGGGAGGGAGGGGGGGAGGGGAGGGGGAGGGAGAGGGGAGGGAGGGGGGTAGGGGGGACGGAGGGGGGAGAGGGGGGGATGGGAGGGGGGAGGGGAGGGGGGGAGGGAGGAGGGAAGGGGGGAGGGAGACGGGAGGGAGGTGGGTAGGGGGGAGGGAGGGAGGGGGACCTCCTCTTTTCCCAGTACCCCTCTTTCCCCGTTGGGCCCGTCCTCGTAGGGTTTCCATTGCGACCTGGGGAAATTGCTTTTTTCTTTAAAATAAATTGTCTGTTAAATAAATTGTCTGTTAAAAAAAAGAATCTCAATTGGGGGGGACGGTGAGGTGGGGGGGGTTGGAGAGGGGAGGGGTGGGTGAGGAGGGGGGAAAGGGGAGAGGGAGCGCAATTAAAGGCGTGCATTGAGATGTCACACGCTGAGGACGATTAAGCAGGTGGAAAAGGAATTTATTAAAGTTAAAAAAATGCGAATAACTCAAAACATAACAATTTGAACATTAAAGATCTATTTTATTAACTTGTCAATTTCTCTTTTGCTTGCTTCTTCGTTGATCATCGAGACATTGAGTTCTTTCTTCTTGGGTCTTATATTGCCTTCTGTTATGCATACTTTCTCGTTGACCCTCAGTTTTTTGTTGTTGCATACCTTGTCCCTCTATGTTATGCTTTCTTTCTCGATGATCCTTCACGTTCAGTTATTTGTTGTTGTTCCTCTTGTTCCCTTCTGCTCCTCACTGTCTGTCGATGTCTCTTTGCGTCGTTCCTTCCTTGACCAAGCTGTGACTTGTTTGCTCCCTCCTCTTGGCATGATCTAGAAAGTATAGAAATATCAGGATGTATATATTTATAATAAATTCTAAATAAAAACCTACTTATTAATGAGCACGTAAATCATTAGATCAAAATGGCAATTTTTTTAAAATTGAAATAAAATAAACCTCAAAAAGGTTCTTTAGTACCTGTCACTTTCTGTTTTGCGCTCGTTATCGTTGATCCTCACACGTTCCGTTATTTATTGTTGCTCCTCTTGTTCCATTCTGTCCCTCACTGCCTTTCGATGTCTCTTCTGCTACTCACTCCCTCTCGATGTCTCCTTGCGTCATTCCTTCCTTGACCATGCTGTGACTTGTTTGCTTCCTCCCCTTGGCATGATCTAAAAAGTATAGAAATATCAGGATGTATATTTTTATCAATTCTAAATAAAAACCTACTTACTAATGAACACGAAAGCATTAGATCAAAATGGCATTTTTCTTCTTGAAATAAAATAAACCTCAAAGAAAAAGTTTCTTTAGTACCTGTCACTTTCTGTTTGCTTTCTTTCTCATTGATCCTCACACGTCCAGTTATTTGTTGTTGCTCCTCTTGTTCCCTTCTGCTCCTCAGTCTTTCGATGTCTCTTTGTGTCGTTCCTTCCTTGACCAAGCTGTGAATTGTTTGCTCCCTCCTCTTGGCATAATCTAAAAAATATAGAAATATTACGATGTATATATTTATAAATTCTAAATAAAAACCTACTTATTAATGAACACAAAATCATTAGATCAAAATGGCAATTTCTTTTTCTTGAAATAAAATAAACCTCAAAAAGGTTCTTTAGTACCTGTCACTTTCTGTTTTGCGTCCGTTCTCGTTGATCCTCACACGTCCCGTTATTTATTGTTGCTCCTCTTGTTCCATTCTGTCCCTCACTGCCTCTCGATGTCTCTTCTGCTACTCACTCCCTTTCGATGTCTCCTCGCGTCGTTCCTTCCTTGACCAAGCTGTGAATTGTTTGCTCCCTCCTCCTGGCACAAAAGCATTAGATCCTCACACGTCCAGTTATTTGTTGTTGCTCCTCTTGTTCCCTTCTGCTCCTCACTGTGTTTCGATGTCTCTTTGTGTCGTTCCTTCCTTGACCAAGCTGTGAATTGTTTGCTCCCTCCTCTTGGCATGATCTCAAAAATATTGAAATATCAATAGACAATAGACAATAGGTGCAGGAGTAGGCCATTCAGCCCTTCGAGCCAGCACCGCCATTCAATGTGATGATGGCTGATCACTCTCAATCAGTACCCCGTTCCTGCCTTCTCCCCATACCCCCTCACTCCGCTATCCTTAAGAGCTCTATCCAGCTCTCTTTAGTACCTGTCACTTTCTGTTTTGCATTCTTTCTCGTTGATCCTCACACGTTCCGTTATCTATTGTTGCTCCTCTTGTTCCATTCTGCCACTCACTGCCTCTCGATGTCTCTTCTGCTCCTCACTCCCTTTCGATGTCTCCTCGCGTCGTTCCTTCCTTGACCAAGCTGTGAATTGTTTGCTCCCTCCTCCTGGCATGATCTAGAAAGTATAGAAATATCAGGATGTATATTTTTATAAATTCTAAATAAAAACCTACTTACTAATGAACACGAAAGCATTAGATCAAAATGGCATTTTTTTTTCTTGAAATAAAATAAACCTCTAAGAAAAAGTTTATTTAGTACCTGTCACTTTCTGTTTGCTTTCTTTCTCATTGATCCTCACACGTTCAGTTATTTGTTGTTGCTCCTCTTGTTCCCTTCTGCTCCTCACTGCCTTTCGATGTCTCTTTGCGTCGTTCCTTCCTTGACCAAGCTGTGAATTGTTTGCTCCCTCCTCTTGGCATAATCTAAAAAATATAGAAATATCACGATGTATATATTTATAAATTCTAAATAAAAACCTACTTATTAATGAACACAAAATCATTAGATCAAAATGGCAATCTCTTTTTCTTGAAATAAAATAAACCTCAAAAAGTTTCTTTAGTACCTGTCACTTTCTGTTTTGCGTTCGTTCTCGTTGATCCTCACACGTTCCGTTATTTATTGTTGCTCCTCTTGTTCCATTCTGTCCCTCACTGCCTCTCGATGTCTCTTCTGCTCCTCACTCCCTTTCGATGTCTCCTCGCGTTGTTCATTCCTTGACCAAGCTGTGAATTGTTTGCTCCCTCCCCTTGGCATGATCTAAAAAGTATAGAAATATCAGGATGTATATTTTTATAAATTCTAAATAAAAACCTACTTACTAATGAACATGAAAGCATTAGCTCAAAACGGCTTTTTTTTTCTTGAAATAAAATAAATCTCAATCAAAAAGGTTTTTTAGTGCCTGTCACTTTCCGTTTTGCGTCTTTCTCGTTGATCCTCACACGTTCCGTCATTTATTGTTGCTCCTCTTGTTCCATTCTGTCCCTCACTGCCTCTCAATGTCTCTTCTGCTACTCACTCCCTTTCGATGTCTCCTCTTGGCATAATCTAAAAAATATAGAAATATCACGATGTATATATTTATAAATTCTAAATAAAAACCTACTTATTAATGAACACGAAATCATTAGATCAAAATGGCAATCTCTTTTTCTTGAAATAAAATAAACCTCAAAAAGGTTCTTTAGTACCTGTCACTTTCTGTTTTGCGCTCGTTATCGTTGATCCTCACACGTTCCGTTATTTATTGTTGCTCCTCTTGTTCCATTCTGTCCCTCACTGCCTTTCGATGTCTCTTCTGCTACTCACTCCCTCTCGATGTCTCCTTGCGTCATTCCTTCCTTGACCATGCTGTGACTTGTTTGCTTCCTCCCCTTGGCATGATCTAAAAAGTATAGAAATATCAGGATGTATATTTTTATCAATTCTAAATAAAAACCTACTTACTAATGAACACGAAAGCATTAGATCAAAATGGCATTTTTCTTCTTGAAATAAAATAAACCTCAAAGAAAAAGTTTCTTTAGTACCTGTCACTTTCTGTTTGCTTTCTTTCTCATTGATCCTCACACGTCCAGTTATTTGTTGTTGCTCCTCTTGTTCCCTTCTGCTCCTCAGTCTTTCGATGTCTCTTTGTGTCGTTCCTTCCTTGACCAAGCTGTGAATTGTTTGCTCCCTCCTCTTGGCATAATCTAAAAAATATAGAAATATTACGATGTATATATTTATAAATTCTAAATAAAAACCTACTTATTAATGAACACAAAATCATTAGATCAAAATGGCAATTTCTTTTTCTTGAAATAAAATAAACCTCAAAAAGGTTCTTTAGTACCTGTCACTTTCTGTTTTGCGTTCGTTCTCGTTGATCCTCACACGTTCCGTTATTTATTGTTGCTCCTCTTGTTCCATTCTGTCCCTCACTGCCTCTCGATGTCTCTTCTGCTCCTCACTCCCTTTCGATGTCTCCTCGCGTTGTTCATTCCTTGACCAAGCTGTGAATTGTTTGCTCCCTCCCCTTGGCATGATCTAAAAAGTATAGAAATATCAGGATGTATATTTTTATAAATTCTAAATAAAAACCTACTTACTAATGAACATGAAAGCATTAGCTCAAAACGGCTTTTTTTTTCTTGAAATAAAATAAATCTCAATCAAAAAGGTTTTTTAGTGCCTGTCACTTTCCGTTTTGCGTCTTTCTCGTTGATCCTCACACGTTCCGTCATTTATTGTTGCTCCTCTTGTTCCATTCTGTCCCTCACTGCCTCTCAATGTCTCTTCTGCTACTCACTCCCTTTCGATGTCTCCTCTTGGCATAATCTAAAAAATATAGAAATATCACGATGTATATATTTATAAATTCTAAATAAAAACCTACTTATTAATGAACACGAAATCATTAGATCAAAATGGCAATCTCTTTTTCTTGAAATAAAATAAACCTCAAAAAGGTTCTTTAGTACCTGTCACTTTCTGTTTTGCGCTCGTTATCGTTGATCCTCACACGTTCCGTTATTTATTGTTGCTCCTCTTGTTCCATTCTGTCCCTCACTGCCTTTCGATGTCTCTTCTGCTACTCACTCCCTCTCGATGTCTCCTTGCGTCATTCCTTCCTTGACCATGCTGTGACTTGTTTGCTTCCTCCCCTTGGCATGATCTAAAAAGTATAGAAATATCAGGATGTATATTTTTATCAATTCTAAATAAAAACCTACTTACTAATGAACACGAAAGCATTAGATCAAAATGGCATTTTTCTTCTTGAAATAAAATAAACCTCAAAGAAAAAGTTTCTTTAGTACCTGTCACTTTCTGTTTGCTTTCTTTCTCATTGATCCTCACACGTCCAGTTATTTGTTGTTGCTCCTCTTGTTCCCTTCTGCTCCTCAGTCTTTCGATGTCTCTTTGTGTCGTTCCTTCCTTGACCAAGCTGTGAATTGTTTGCTCCCTCCTCTTGGCATAATCTAAAAAATATAGAAATATTACGATGTATATATTTATAAATTCTAAATAAAAACCTACTTATTAATGAACACAAAATCATTAGATCAAAATGGCAATTTCTTTTTCTTGAAATAAAATAAACCTCAAAAAGGTTCTTTAGTACCTGTCACTTTCTGTTTTGCGTCCGTTCTCGTTGATCCTCACACGTCCCGTTATTTATTGTTGCTCCTCTTGTTCCATTCTGTCCCTCACTGCCTCTCGATGTCTCTTCTGCTACTCACTCCCTTTCGATGTCTCCTCGCGTCGTTCCTTCCTTGACCAAGCTGTGAATTGTTTGCTCCCTCCTCCTGGCACAAAAGCATTAGATCCTCACACGTCCAGTTATTTGTTGTTGCTCCTCTTGTTCCCTTCTGCTCCTCACTGTCTTTCGATGTCTCTTTGTGTCGTTCCTTCCTTGACCAAGCTGTGAATTGTTTGCTCCCTCCTCTTGGCATGATCTCAAAAATATTGAAATATCAATAGACAATAGACAATAGGTGCAGGAGTAGGCCATTCAGCCCTTCGAGCCAGCACCGCCATTCAATGCGATGATGGCTGATCACTCTCAATCAGTACCCCGTTCCTGCCTACTCCCTATACCCCCTCGTTCTCCCCATACCCCCTCATTCTAGTCCTCGCTGCTACTCGATGTCTCTTTGCTGTTGGTGACTCAATGCGAACCCAACGGGTCCGCGCCTGTGCAGTTGGGGCCAATTATAGACAATAGACAATTCCAGTGTATACAAGCCCAATCGCTCCAGCCTTTCAACATACGACAGTCCCGCCATTCCGGGAATTAACCTAGTGAACCTACGCTGCACGCCCTCCATAGCAAGAATATCCTTCCTCAATTGATCTAATACTTACGTTAGAAGGACTTTTCCATCTCCAGTGCCCGTCATCCGTGTGTGACGTTACAATGTGAACCCAACGGATCCGCGCCTCTAAAGTCGGTGCCCGTTGATCTACTACTTACGTTAAAAGGCCGCTGGTTCTGTGCGTGACGCTCAACGCCTAATTGGTCCGGGTTCCACGTGGTGCATTCTGATTGGCTCCTGCCGCTCCTCCACACGTGCGGCCGATTAATATGCTCTGACCTCCCGCTCGACGCCTCATTGGTCCAGGTCCCACTTGGGGAGTCATTGCTCAGCGAAGCACGCTTCGAATGACAACATTCTTCGTTGATATCGTATCCTTCAGGAAAACTTTGACATTTTCCCTAGCCTTTCCTCGGCTAAGAGCCACATACAATTGACCATGCTGAAATACCGGTTTCTCCAGGTATATCAACACTTTTTCCATGGTCTGTCCTTGTGCTCTGTGGATTGTCATAGCAAAACACGTCTGAACGGGGAATTGTCTCCGCTGAAAGGGAATGTCTTCGCCTTCTGTCAAAGTAAGCGGTATCCTAGGAATCATCACAATTTCATTTCTGAAGGCTCCAATGGTGATTTTTGCAACGATCAAGTTATTGTGTAGCTGTTCCACAATCATCCTCGTTCCATTGCATAGTCTTGGTGGTGCCAAATTCCTCATTAAAATGATCGGAGATCCCTTTTTCAACTCCAATTTGTGCGGTGGTAATCCAGAGATCTCCACTGAATCGAGGAATTCTGTTGGGAAGTGAGTAGCATCAGTTCCCTCAGTCACAGCATTGAACGAAAGGTATGTCTTCATGATCCCTGGGAAGCATCTGATACATCTAGAATTGATGCTCCTCATAATGTCATTCAGCGGAACCAAGATACAATTGTTAGAGAATAATTCGGCAGGATTGTCGAAGGTGGGATATATAAAATCCATGCAATCCTCCAGTGATCTTCCAGCTAGAACCATGTCTTGTGGGATTTCAATCTCATCGTCTTCATTTTTCAAAATCCTGTCTTCTCCAACATTCAGCAAAAATTGAGAATAGTCGTCTTCTCCATCTCCCAATCGCATATTCCTCTTCAAGTTGAATATGGTGAAAGTCCTCCACAAGTAGGATTTCTTGATGCATGAATTTTCAATATCAGCATCGTTTCCCCTTTTCACAACAGGAAGGAGTTGTCTAAAATCACCACAACAAACGGTAATAATACCGCCAAAAGGCTCATCCTTGGTGCATATATCCCGAAGAGTTCTATCCACGGCTTCGAAGCTCTCCCTCCTAATCATCGGACACTCATCCCAAACAATCAGTCTCACTTGCCTGATCAACTGTGCCGTGTAGGAATTCTTTTCAATGTTGCACATTGTATTCTCGCTCACTTCGATGGGTATCTTGAAGCGAGAATGTGCAGTTCTTCCACCAGGCATCAATGTAGCAGCTATCCCAGAGGATGCTACAGCAAAAGCAACATCACCTTTACCTCTAACTTTGGAGAGGATCAAATTTGTGAGAAATGTCTTTCCCGTTCCTGCTGGGGAATCAATGAAAATCATTGAAGGAACATTCCTATCCAAGCAGCCGCACACATGGTCATACACGACTCTTTGCTCAGCATTCAGCATCGGCTCCTTCTCTGCAACAAACTGCTGTTGTTCAGGCACACTATACTGCAACTCATGCAGCAATTCTGGATTGTCAACAATGTTCATCCTTCCATTTCTTGGTTTGGGCAAATGAAAGTATCCCAGGGTCTTGTTATAATTCGCAAGCTTGTCTTGAATATACAACAGAGCTTGATCATGATGCCTCTCATCAATCATGATATTTTGATGACTGCTTAGTGTCGATTCTTTTTCAAGGAAATTCTCAGACATGGAATTTTTGAAGCGATCCCATAGTTGTCGAGGATTGTTGACCTCGTCGTTCATCAGCAAAACGACAAATAAATCTCTTATTGCACCAGGGAGCTTTGTCTTCTCAGCATCTTCCATCGTCTGTCGCCAATGGTCATCATCTTGCAACAAACCTCTTTCTATGCAGACGTCTTTGAATGAAGAAAGAATATGTCCATCATGTGTCCTTAATGAATCAAAGGATACTGGCCCTTTTACGTGATGGAGAAGCAGTCTCAAGTAGTACAGATCACCACATCTTGGAGAAACTGTATACACACGTCCCAGAACGTTGACTTCAAAAAAACCTGGAAAATCCTCCACTATCTTTCCAACCTTCCTTCTTTGCCATTTCTTATTGTTCCACGTGTAAAACCGGGGAACATCAGCGTAATACAAAGTCCGTGCAAATTGATCTCGAGAACACAATTCCATGAATGCAGTTAAAGTTGTTCTCGCGAAATCATCATTTCTAACCCGCTGAACAGCATCGGCTGTGATAACGACTCGTTGTTCTTCTGGTAGATGTACCTGGAGTCGAATGACAGGAGGGTGTCTCTCATGAGTTGTAAATCCAAGGATTGATCCCACTGCTTCTGATGGACCAATGTATCTTCCAGTCAAGTACTGTATAATCTCGTCATCCCTGTTAAGTCCAAAAACTGCTTGATCACTCCCCTTCAAGGTGTACTTGATGACGTATTTGACCGACTTGACAGAGGAGCATATCTCAACATTCAAGTGACATTGGAACAACTTCAAGAGTTGAGCATTATAGGGCACAACCCATTCAGAAGTAATAGGTCGATGCCGACGTCGTTCTTGATGTCCTTGAAATCCTCCCATATCCAGAGATCTTCTCCTGTACATAGGATATGAATCATCTCCACACCTTGTGCTCTCGATAAATGGCTTCGGGAATCTTTTATTGCATCTTCCATTCTTCCAACACTGAGAGGTGTGTTTGCAGTACGGTCCATGAATCATGTGCTTTAGTACCAATCCATGCAGCTCGGGATCTAACTGCGGGTCTGGTATTTCAGCTTGCACAAATCTGTCAACATCTCGTGGCCGTGGCTTATTCGCTTCGTCAAGCCACAGCAGACAGTGCAAATGAGGCAGTCCTCTCTTCTGATATTCCACAGTCAAGACAAAAGCTATACAATTTCCAAAGAGGCCATCCGGTCCAGTAAGGCACTTGATGAAGAGTTTTCTTTTCAGATCGAAGACCCTTGTAATCAAGTCTGGTCTATCACATGGCTGCTGATTCAAAAAGAGGCCGCGTTGGATCTCGCTCCACTTCGGATTGCAAGTCATCGTAATGAAAAACGAAGCAGTGCCGTACTTCCGAACATACATCATGGCGTCCTGGCATCGTTCCATCATGTATCTCGGTCCACCGACAAATGTTGAGGAGAGGATTATGCGCTTTCCAATGTTATCCAAATCGTCATTATCATTTAAGGCATCCGTCAGGCCTTTGTAAGTTGTTGATCTCAACGATGCTTGATTTAGGCGAATATAATTGAGCCTATCGTTCTCAATCTTAGCAGCCATGTCGACGACATATTGTTGAAAGAGTCGTCCTCCTCTCAAAAGTTGGTTAAATTCATTATCACGATTCATGATCTTATAGGCATAATATCGCATCGCCGTCAACTTCCTGCTGTTACGCATTTTGAGTTGGTAATGCCATCCGTCATCTCCAAGCGGAAAGAAAAGAACATATTGAAGACTATCATACGACCTGTGAGACTCTGAAATGATCCGCAGGCCTCCTCCTCTTTCTTTCAAGATAATGTGACGTGATGTTGCCTCAGGTTCATTATTGTTTGGTATTATGACAGCAACTTCATTGGCAATTTGTCTGTTAAATCTCCTTTCATGTTCAAATGGTGGCCGACGATCTGGATCAATGACGATGGATGCCTCTGGTAAATCTCGAATTCTATCCTTTGCCACTTTAATTGAATTAATGTAAGGGTTGTTTAGTCTCATCAAGTTTTCAAGCATCTCAACAATTTCCCTTTGAATACCAGCATCTTGCAGTATACCCATTCGCAATTCAACACTATCTTGAGGGTCCATAAAATAGATCTGCAAGAATTGACTTGGCTGGTCTAGGTCAGGCATCAATGGACCAATGTAATGATGAATCTGCCCTTGAATGATGACTGAAGGACTCCATCCAGGTCTTGGTGGCACAACTTCCTTGGCACCGAATGACGTCATTTGAAAGAGGCAGTTGTATTGTCTAATATTCTTTCTGAACTCTTTTGCTTGTGGTGTGTCAATTGTGTACAATTTCATCAATTCATCAGGTAGTGTGCAGAGAGGAGCAATGTTTACCTTACCCTGCATGCAGCAAAAGTTTGCAGTTTCTCCAGAGAAACGGTACGCTCGACACTGAGGGCAAATCTTGGTCATTTCACCAACATCAGCAGATAGATTTCTCCTTGCGATTTGTACATTTCTTCTTCTTTTCCTGGCCCGCTCTTCAGCCACTCTTCTAGTTCTTTCATCTCCCATCTCTTGTCTCCTTTTGTTTTGCGTGCTCTCAAGTTGATCCTCAACACTCTCAGTCATTTCTTGTTGCATCTCTTGTTCTCTTCTGTGTTGTATTCTTTTTTGGTTATCCCTGAGACGTTCATTTCTTACTTGTCGAGTTTCTTCACTCCTTGTATCTTGTGCTCTCTTTCGGAGATGCTTGAGACGCTCAGTCGTTTCTTGTTGCGTCTCTTCTTCTCTTCTGTGTTGCTTTCTTTTTTGGTTATCCCTGAGACGTTCAGTTCTTACTTGTTGAGTTTCTTCACTCCTTGTATCTTGTGCGCTCTTTCGGAGATGCTTGAGACGCTCAGTCGTTTCTTGTTGCGTCTCTTCTTCTCTTCTGTGTTGCATTCTTTTTTGGTTATCCCTGAGACGTTCAGTTCTTACTTGTCGAGTTTCTTCACTCCTTCTATCTTGTGCTCTCTTTCGGAGATGCTTGAGACGCTCAGTCGTTTCTTGTTGCGTCTCTTGTTCTCTGCTGTGTTGCATTCTTGTTTGCTCATCCCTGAGACGTTTAGTACTCGTTTGTGGCATTTCTTCACTACTACTCTCTTGCGCTCTCTTTCGAAGATGCTCAGTCGTTTTTTGTTGCGTCTCTTCTTCTCTTCTGTGTTGCATTCCTTTTTGGTTATCCCTGAGACGTTTAGTACTCGTTTGTTGCATTTCTTCACTACTACTCTCTTGCGCTCTCTTTCGAAGTCTTTTTTGGCCTTCCTTGAGATGTCCCGTTTTTTCTTGTTGCCTTCTAATTTCTGCCTGTTGACGTCTGCTAATGTTCGTTGACCATCCTGCACCTCGTTTTCTCCCTCTTCTTGGCATGATGTTAAAAACAAACAGATATTGATCAGGTGGGGGGGGGGGGGGGGGTGGGAGTTGAGGGATACAGAGGGTGAGTGAGGAAGGGTGTTAGACCAATGCAGGAGAGGTTTGGGGGACTTTCAAGGAGGGATCAGGGGTGGATGGATTGGGTGAGTGGGTGGGTGAAGGAGGGGGGATAAAGGGGGTTGCGGGGGATGGAGGATAAGAGTGAGAGGTGGGTTGTGGGGGGGCGGAGAGGATGATAACGGGTTGACGGGGCAATGGAGTGGAGAGTGGGGCTCTTAAAAAAAAATCTGAAACCAATTTAAGTTAATGCAGCACAGGTTTGGGGCAGTTTTAAGGGGGATTGAGGGGGGAAATGGAGTTCGTGAGTGGGGCTCTCAAAAAAATCCTAAACACAATTTCAGCTAATGCAGGAGGTTTAGGGGAGTTTTATGGGGGGTGGGTGGGGGGGAATGGGGTGCGTGAATGGAAGGATGGAGTGGTTGAGTAAGGGGAGGGTGTTAGACCAATGCAGTGGAGGTTTGGGGGAGTTTTAAACGGGGTTCAGGGGGAATGAATTGGGTGAATGGGGTGGAGGAGGGGGGATAAGGGGGCTGAGGGAGATGGGAGTGTGTGATTGGAGGATAAGGGGAATTGATTTGGGTTGTGGGGGGGTGATAAGTGGTGTTGAGGGGGGAATGGAGTGCGTGACTGGAGCTCTGTAAAATCTTAAACACAATCTCAGTTAATGCGGCAGAGGTTTGGGGGAGTTATAAGGGGTTTCAGGTGGGAATGCAGTGTGTGAGTGGTGGAGGGAGGGGGGGGATGGAGTGGCTGAGTGTTAGACCAATGCAGTAGAGGTTTGGGGGAGTTTCAAAGGGGGTTCAGGGGGGATGAATTGGGTGAATAGAGGGGGGGATAAGGGGGCTGAGGGGGATGGAGTGGATGAGAAGAGGATAAGGGGGGATGAGGTGGGTTGTGCGGGGGATGATAAGTGGGATTGAGGGTGTGTGGATGGAGTGGGATTGTGGGGCTATTAAAAAAAATCTGAGACCAATTTAAGTAAATGCAGCACAGGTTTGGGGGAGTTTTAAGGGAGATTGAAGGGGGTATGGAGTGCCTGAGTGGGGCTCTCAAATGCAGGTTTGGGGGAGTTAAGGGGGTTTCAGGTGGGAATGGAGTGTGTGAGTGGGGGAGAGGGGGGATGGAGTGGCTGTGTTAGACCAATGCAGTAGCGGTTTGGGGGAGTTTTAAGGGAGATTGAAGGGGGTATGGAGTGCCTGAGTGGGGCTCTCAAATGCAGGTTTGGGGGAGTTAAGGGGGTTTCAGGTGGGAATGGAGTGTGTGAGTGGGGGAGAGGGGGGATGGAGTGGCTGTGTTAGACCAATGCAGTAGCGGTTTGGGGGAGTTTCAAAGGGAGTTCAGCAGCGATGAAATGGGTGAATGGAGTGTGGAAGAGGGGGGGATAAGGGGGCTGGAGTGGGTGAGAAGAGGATAAGGGGGCTGAGGTGGGTTATGGAGGGGATGATAAGTGGGGTTGAGGGGGGTGTGGATGGAGTGGGTGAGTGGGGCTCTTAAAAAAACCCTGAAACCAATTTAAGTTAATGCAGCACAGGTTTGGGGGAGTTTTAAGGGAGATTGAAGGGGGAATGGAGTGCGTAAGTGGGGCTCTTAAAAAAATCTGAGACCAATTTAAGTTAATGCAGCACAGGTTTGGGGGAGTTTTAAGGGGGATTGAAGAGCATGAGTGGGGCTCTCAAAAAAATCCTAAACACAATTTCAGTTAATGCAGGAGAGGTTTGGGGGAGTTTTATGGGGGGGTGGGTGGGGGGGAATGGGGTGCGTGAGTGGAAGGATGGAGTGGTTGAGTAAGGGGAGGGTGTTAGACCAATGCAGTGGAGGTTTGGGGGAGTTTTAAAGGGGGTTCAGGGGGAATGAATTGGGTGAATGGGGTGGAGGAGGGGGGTATAAGGGGGCTGGAGTGGGTGAGGGGAGGATAAGAGGGTTGAGGTGGGTTGCAGGGGGGATGGTAAGTGGGGTTGAGGGGGGTGTGGATGGAGTGGGGCTCTTAAACAAAAAACTGAATCCAATTTAAATTAATGCAGCACAGGTTTGGGGAGTTTTAAGGGGGATTGAAGGGGGAATGGAGTGCGTGAATGGGGCTCTGAAGAAAGATTTGGGGGAGTTTTAAGCGGGGGGGGGGTTGAGGTTGGAATTGAGTGCCTGAGTGAGGGGGATGGGGTGGCTGCGTAAGGGGAGGTGTTAGACCAATACAGTCGAGCTTTGGGGGAGTTTTAAAGGGGGTTCAGGGGGAATGGAATGGGAGATGGAGAGAGGATAAGGAGGATAGTGGGTGAGGGGAGGATAAGAGGGTTGAGGTGGGTTGCAGGGGGGATGATTAGTGGGGTTGAGGGAGTATGGATGGAGTAGGTGAGTGGGGCTCTGAAAAAAATCCTAAACACAATTTCAGTTAATATAGGAGAGGTTTGCGGGAGTTTTAAGGGCGGGGGGGTTAGGTGGGAATGGAGTGCCTGAGTGAAGGGGGTTGAGGTGGGAATGGAGTGGCTGAGTAAGAGGAGGGTGTTAGACCAATGCAGTGAAGGTTTGGGGGAGTTTTAAAGGGGGCTCAGGGGGGATGAATTGGGTGAGTGGAGGGGGGGATAAGGGGGCTGAGGAGGTTGGAGTGGGTGAGGGGACGATAAGGCAGGTTGAGGTGGGTTGTGGGATGATAAGTGGGGTTGAGGGGGTGTGAATGGAGTGGGTCTCTTACAAACACCTGAAACCAATTTAAGTTAATGCAGCACAGGCTTGTGGGAGTTTTAAAGGGGATTGATGGTGGAATGGAGTGCAAGAGTGGGGCTCTGAAAAAACCCTAAACAAAATTTCAGTTAATCCAGGAGAGGTTTGGGGGAGTGTTAACGGGAGATTGAGGTGGGAATGGAGTGCGTGAGTGGGGATGGAGTGGCTGAGTGTGGGGAGGGTTTTAGATCAATGCAGTAGAGGTTTTTTGGGGAGTTTTAAAGGGGGTTCGGGGGGATGAATGTGGGGAGGTGGAGGGGGGATTGAGAGAGTGAGTTGAGTTCTCAAATGAAACAAATCTAAATGAGGAAAAATGAAATTATTTTTATGTTTAAAAAACAAAGTGTTTTTTTCTTTAAATCGTTTTTTAAAGTGAAATAATCCTATGAAAACGTCCTTTTTTGACAAAAAAGAAATCAATGCTTTTTGAAATGAAGCGTTTTTCTTTGAAAATGAAAAGAATATAAATGAAGGCGACGTTTTATTTTACTCCCTCACGTGGTACACCAACCAATGGGGCGTCGAGTGCGAAGTGGGAGCTGAACAGAAAAAGGCAACGTTCACTCACTAAAAAACCCTCCCCGAAGTATGAAATAGAAATAAAACAATCGGAAATGAGGAAAAATGAAATGCAAGTAATGTTAAAAAGACAAAAAAAATTTAGAGCACAAAACGGCAAACCTCCCTAACTAAAGAAAGCCTCCCCTAGGTAAAAACTAAAAAGAAACGAAAGTAAATAAGGTAAAATGAAATGGACTTTATGTTTAAACAAAGCGATTTGCTTTAAATAAAATATCAATGGAAATGAAGCTTATCTTGTATTGCACAGCAGCAGCCAAAGCTCGACGTCTCAGCACGAACCAGACAGTTCAGCAGCAGCGAGAGCTTTCAGGGGGACACGCCCTGTCGTACAAATAAGAGCGTCGGCGATCCTCTCACGTGGGGGGGGGGGGGGGGTGAGCGGGGGAGCGCATTAGTGAAAGGTCCGGGGGGGGGGGGGCGGGGGAGCGCATTAGTGAAAGGTCCGGGGGGAGCGCATTAGTAGAGGTTTGGGGGAGTTTCAAAGGGGGTTCAGGGGGGATGAATTGGGTGAATGGAGGGTGGAAGAGAGGGGGGGTAATGGGGCTGGGGGATGGAGTGGGTGAGAAGAGGATAAGGGGGTGGGTTGTGGGGGGGGATGATAAGGAGTTGAGGGGGTGTGAATGGAGTGGGTGAGTGGGGCTTGTAAAAAAAAAACCTGAAACCAATTTAAGTTAATGCAGCACAGGTTTGGGGGAGTTTTAAGGGGGATGAAGGGGGGAATGGAGTGCGTGAGTGGGGCTCTGAAGAAAAATCCTAAACACAAACAATTTCAGTTAATGCAGGAACGGTTTGGGGGAGTTTTAAGGGGGGGTTGAGGTGGGAATGGAGTGCCTGAGTGAGGGGGGTTTGAGGTGGGAAAGGAGTGCCTGAGTGAGGGGGGGTTGAGGTGGGTATGGAGTGGCTGAGTACGGGGAGGGTGTTAGACCAAAGCAGTGGAGGTTTGGGGGATCTGTGTATGTTAAGTGACTTGCAATAAAAAAGACTACTTGAAAACAGTGCTGTTTAAAGCGCTGTTTAAGTGCTGTTTTTGCTACATTCGCGGTTACTTAGTGCTTCTCACGACCTTGAAAAAAAAGGTCAGAAAAAAAAATGTGGATTTAAAACCTCTGGTAAGATTAAACACTCAATAGCAGCTGCTTGTCCATTGTGACGTCACACGCTGAATACAGCGGGGGGGAGGGGAGGGGGGTCAGCTCGAGCTCATCTCACAGGGGCATTGTGACGTCACAAGCTGAAGACCTTGAAAAAAAAGGTCAGAAAAAAAATCATGTAAATTTAAAACCTCTGTAAAGAGTAAACACCCAATAGCAGCTGCTTGTCCATCGCGAGCTGATCTCTCATTGGTGCACGGGTGCCATTGTGACATCACGCGCTGAAGCCCCTTCAAGAAAAGGGTTAGAAATGAAAATTAAACTTTAATATCTCTCTAGCTTTAAAAAGGTAGCTTCAATTTGAACGAAAGTACTTACAATAGTTGCCCATGTTAATGGTGAATATGGCGGTACAAAAATCGTAGCGCTTTGGTGTACCGTCAGGGAGGAGTAGGGTTTGTAAGTTATGGACAGAAACTCTTCGGAATCTTTGCGTACATACACATATACATCCATACATACGGAATGTTGGACCGCAGAGTTTTAGTAGTATATAGATAGACTAGACCAAGTGGGCCCGTTGGGCCCGTCCTCGTAGGGTTTCCATTGTAACCGGGAGGGGAGGAAAGGGGGAGGGTTGGGGGAGGGAAGGGGGAGGGAGGAGGGGAGGGAGGGGGGGAGGGGAGGGGGGGAGGGAGAGGGGAGGGAGGGGGGTAGGGGGGAGGGAGGGGGGAGAGGGGGGGATGGGAGGGGGAGGTGGAAGGGAGGAGGGAAGGGGGGGAGGGAGAGGGGAGGGAGGTGGGTAGGGGGGAGGGAGGGAGAGGGACCTCCCCTTTTCCCAGTACCCCTCTTTCCCCGTTGGGCCCGTCCTCGTAGGGTTTCCATTGTAACCGGGAGGAGGGGAGGGCGGGAAGGGGGAGGGAGGGAGGACGGAGGTGTGGAGGGAGGAGGGGAGGGGAGGGAGGGGGGAGGGAGGGGGGGAGGGAGAGGGGAGGGGGAGGGGAGGGGGAAGGGGGGAGGGAGGGGGGAGGGAGGGGTGTAGGGGGGAGGGGGGAGAGGAGGGGGAAGGGGGGAGGGAGGGGGACCTCCCCTTTTCCCAGTACTCCTCTTTCCCTGTTGGGCCCGTCCTCGTAGGGTTTCAATTGTAACCGGGAGGGGGGGAGGGAGGGTGGAAGGAGGGGGGAGAGGGATGGAAGGGTGGAGGGAGGGGGGGAGGGATTGGGGAGGGAGGGGGGAGGGAGTTGGGGAGGGAGGGGGAGGAGGGGGGGAGGGAGTGGGGATGGAGGTGGGAAGGAGGGGGGATGAAGGGGTTGAGGGGGATGAAGGGGTTGAGGGGGGAAGGGGGACCTCCCCTTTTCCCAGTACCCCTCTTTCCCCGTTGGGCCTGTCCTCATAGGGTTTCCATTGTAACCGGGAGGGGGGGAGGGAGGGAGGAGGGAGGTGTGGAGGGAGGAGGGGAGGGGGATGGAGGGGGTGAGGGGAGGGGGGAAGGGGAGGGGGGAAGGGGGTAGGGGGGAGGGGGTAGGGGGAGGGGAGGGAGGGGGCTCTCCCCTTTTCCCAGTACCCCTCTTTCCCCGTTGGGCTCGTCCCCGTAGGGTTTCCATTGTAACCGGGAGGGGGGGAGGGAGGGTGGAAGGAGGGGGGAGGGGGAGAGGGATGGAAGGGTGGAGGGAGGGGGCAGGGAGTGGGGGAGGGTGGGATGGAGGGAAGGAGGGAGGGGGGGAGTTAGGGGCTGAGTGGTGATGGAGGTTGGGATTGAGGGGGGAGGGAGGGGGGGAGCGAGTGGGGATGGAGGTGGGAAGGAGGGGGGAGGAAGGGGTTGAGGGGGGAAGTGGAACCTCCCCTTTTCCCAGTACCCCTCTTTCCCCCACCACCAAGCCCCCTCCGCAACGACCCCTGTTGTCCCCCTCCCCAGTCCCCATTCTCAGACCCCCCCCATTCTCTCTCTCCCCCAGACACACTCTCAGTGCTTTTTTCGAAACACTTGCCCCGGTGGCCCACGAGCATAGGGGCCCAATGCTGATCTGTGTATGTTAAGTGACTTGCAATAAAAAAAAATACTTTAAAAAAAGATAAGTGCTTTTTAAGTGCTTGTTTTGAAACATTCACGGTCACATAGTGCTTCTCACTGCGATCTGTTAGTGGTGCTTTTCGAAACAATGTAGCACCCATCTCAAACAAGCATTGGGAGGATGGGAGGGAGGGAAGGGTAGGGAGGGAGGAGAGAGGTGTGGAGGGAGGGGGGAAGGGGAGGGGGGAACGGGGGGAAGGGGGAGGGAGAGGGGAGGGAGGGGGGATGGGATGGGGGAAGGGGGGAGGGAGGGGGACCTCCCCTTTTCCCAGTACCCCTCTTTCCCCGTTAGGCCCGTCCTCGTAGGGTTTCCATTGTAACCGGGAGGAGGGGAGGGAGGGAGGAGGGAGGTGTGGAGGGAGGAGGGGAGGGGGGAGGGGAGGGGGAGGGAGAGGGTTAGGGGGAGGGGGAGGGGGGAGGGGAGGGGGGGAAGGGGAGGGAGGGGGACCTCCCCTTTTCCCAGTACCCTTCTTTCCCCGTTGGGCCCGTCCCCGTAGGGTTTCCTTTGTAACCAGAAGGGGGGGAGGGAGGGTGGAAGGAGGGGGGAGGGGGAGAGGGATGGAAGGGTGGAGGGAGGGGGGGAAGGATGGAGGGAAGGAGGGAGGGGGGGGAGTTAGGGGAGGAGGGGTGAGGGAGGTGGGGAGGGAGTTGGGGAGGAGGGGGGGAGGGAGTGGGGATGGAGGTGGGAAGGAGTGGGGAGGAAGGGGTTGAGGGGGGAAGGGAGGGAGGGAATAGGGGCCCCATGCTGATCTGTGTATGTTAAGTGACTTGCACAACTTTAAAAAACTGGCAGTTGCTTTTCGCAACAATGTTGCAACAATCTCACACAAGTATTGTGACGTCACAAGCTGAAGATGTAAATTTAAAACCGAGCTGATCTCTCATTGGTGCACGGGTGCCATTGTGACATCACGCGCTGAAGCCCCTTCAAGAAAAGGGTTAGAAATGAATATTTATACTTTAATATCTCTCTAGCTTTAAAAAGGTAGCTTCAATTTGAACGAAAGTACTTACAATAGTTGCCCATGTTAATGGTGAATATGGCGGTACAAAAATCGTAGCGCTTTGGTGTACCGTCTGGGAGGAGTAGGGTTTGTAAGTTATATGGACAGAAACTCTTCGGAATCTTCCGTACATACACACATACATCCGGAATGTTGGACCGCAGAGTTTTAGTAGTATATAGACTAGACCGAGTGGGCCCGTTGGGCCCGTCCTCGTAAGGTTTCCATTGTAACCGGGATGGGAGGATAGGGGGAGGGTTGGGGGAGGGAAGGGGGAGGGAGGAGGGGAGGGAGGGGGGAGGGGAGGGGGGAGGGGGGAGGGAGAGGGGAGGGAGGGGGGTAGGGGGGAGGGAGGGGGGAGAGGGGGGGATGGGAGGGGGGAGGGGGGAAGGGAGGAGGGTAGAGGGGGAGGGAGAGGGGAGGGAGGTGGGTAGGGGGAGGGAGGGAGGGGGACCTCCCCTTTTCCCAGTACCCCTCTTTCCCCGTTGGGCCCGTCCTCGTAGGGTTTCCATTGTAACCGTGAGGAGGGGAGGGCGGGAAGGGGGAGGGAGGGAGGAGGGAGGTGTGGAGGGAGGAGGGGAGGGGAGGGAGGGGGGAGGGGAGGGAGGGGGTAGGGGGGAGGGGGAGGGAGGGGGAGGGAGGGGGAGGGAGGGGGAGGGAGGGGGAGGGAGAGGGGAGGGGGGAGGGGAGGGGGAAGGGGGGAGGGAGGGGGGAGGGAGGGGGACCTCCCCTTTTCCCAGTACCCCTCTTTCCCCGTTGGGCCCGTCCCCGTAGGGTTTCCATTGTAACCGGGAGGGGGGGAGGGAGGGTGGAAGGAGGGGGGAGGGGGAGAGGGGTGGAAGGGTGGAGGGAGGGGGGGAGGGAGTGGGGGAGGGTCGGATGGAGGGAAGGAGGGACGGGTGAGTTAGGGGCTGAGTGGTGATGGAGGTTGGGATTGAGGGGGGAGAGAGTGGGGATGGAGGTGGGAAGGAGGGGGGGAGGAAGAGGTTGAGGGGGGAAGTGGGACCTCCCCTTTTCCCAGTACCCCTCTTTCCCCCACCACCAAGCCCCCACCGCAACGACCCCTGTTGTCCCCCTCCCCAGTCCCCATTCTCAGACCCCCCCCATTCTCTTGGAATAAAAAAAAATACTTAAAAAAAAATAAGTGCTTTTTAATTGCTTGTTTTGAAACATTCGCGGTTAAGTGCTTTTTTAAAAAACATTCGCGGTTAAGTGCTGGTTTTGAAACATTCGCGGCTACTTAGTGCTTCTGTCAGCTGCTTTTCGAAACAATGTTGCAACCATCTCACACAAGCATTGGGAGGATGGGAGGGAGGGAAGGGGAGGGAGGGAGGAGGGAGGTGTGGAGGGAGGAGGGGAGGGAGGGGGGAAGGGGAGGGGGGAAGGGGGCGGGAGAGGGGAGGGAGGGGGGATGGGATGGGGAAGGGGGGAGTGAGGGGGACCTCCTCTTTTCCCAGTACCCCTCTTTCCCCGTTGGGCCCGTCCTCGTAGGGTTTCCATTGTAACCGGGAGGAGGGGAGGGAGGGAAGGGGGAGGGAGGGAGGAGGGAGGTGTGGAGGGAGGGGAGGGGGAGGGAGGGGGAGGGGAGGGGGGAAGGGGGGGAGGGGGGAGGGAGAGGGGGAGGGAGGGGGGGAGGGGGGTGAGGGGGGAGGGAGAGGGGTAGGGGGGGGGAGGGGAGGGGGAAGGGGAGGGAGGGGGACCTCCCCTTTTCCCAGTACCCCTCTTTCCCCGTTGGGCCCGTCCTCGTAGGGTTTCCATTGTAACCGGGAGGAGGGGAGGGAGGGAAGGGGGAGGGAGGGAGGTGTGGAGGGTGGAGGGGGAGGGAGGGGGGAGGGGAGGGGGGAAGGGGGGGAGGGAGGGGGGGTGGAGGTGGGAAGGAGTGGGGAGGAAGGGGTTGAGGGGGGAAGGGGGGGGGGGGAGGGAGGGAATAGGGGCCCCATGCTGATCTGTGTATGTTAAGTGACTCGCACAACTTTAAAAAACTGGCAGTTGCTTTTCGCAACAATGTTGCAACCATCTCACACAAGCATTGTGACGTCACAAGCTGAAGACCTTGAAAAAAAAGGTCAGAAAAAAAATTATGTAAATTTAAAGTAGTAAACACCCAATAGCAGCCGCTTGTCCATCGCGAGCTGATCTCTCATTGGTGCACGGGTGCCATTGTGACATCACGCGCTGAAGCCCCTTCAAGAAAAGGGTTAGAAATGAAAAATTTAAACTTTAATATCTCTCTAGCTTTAAAAAGGTAGCTTCAATTTGAACGAAAGTACTTACAATAGTTACCCATGTTAATGGTGAATACGGCGGTACAAAAATCGTAGCGCTTTGGTGTACCGTCTGGGAGGAGTAGGGTTTGTAAGTTATGGACAGAAATCTTCGGAATCTTCCGTATATACACACGGAATCTTCCGTATATACATACGGAATGTTGGACCGCAGAGTTTTAGTAGTATACTAGAAAAGAGGGCCCGTTGGGCCCGTCCCCACACCCCCCATTCTCTCCTCCCCCAGCCCCACTCTTACTCTCCAAGTGTGCCCGTTGGGCCCGTCCTCCTGATCTGTGTATGTCAAGTGACCACTATAGCCTTCATTTTTTTTTTTTTTTCCCAATCAGATGTTTGTTTTTTTTTCCCTAATCAGATGTGCAGCACTTTGGTCAACGTGGGTTGTTTTTAAATGTGCTATACAAATAAAACTGACTTGACTTGACTTGACTTGACTTGCAATAACAAAAAAGACTTCTTGGAAGCTTTTCGAAACAATGTAGCCGTCACAAGCTGAAAACTAAATCCTTGCTGAAAACTAAATCCTTTTCTGGAAACTTTTCGAAACAAATGTAGCCCCTTGAAGAAAAGGGTTAGAAATGAAAATTTAAACTTTAATATCTCTCTAGCTTTAAAAAGGTAGCTTCAATTTGAACGAAAGTACTTACAATAGTTGCCCAGGTTAATTGTGAATACGGCGGTACAAAAATCGTAGCGCTTTGGTGTACCGTCTTGGAGGAGTAGGGTTTGTAAGTTAAACTTCCGTACATACACACATACATCCCTACATACGAACGCAGAGTTTTAGTATTATATAGATAGATAGATAGATAGATAGATAGATAGATAGATAGATAGATAGATAGATAGATAGATAGATAGATAGATAGATAGATAGATAGATAGATAGATAGATAGATAGATAGATAGATAGATAGATAGATAGATAGATAGATAGATAGATAGATAGATAGATAGATAGATAGATAGATAGATAGATAGATAGATAGATAGATAGATAGATAGATAGATAGACTAGACCGAGTGGGCCCGTTGGGCCCGTCCTCGTAGGGTTTCCATTGTAACCGGGAGGGGAGGAAAGGGGGAGGGTTGGGGGAGGGAAGGGGGAGGGAGGAGGGGAGGGAGGGGGGAGGGGAGGGGGGGAGGGGGAGGGAGAGGGGAGGGAGGGGGGTAGGGGGAGGGAGGGGGGAGGGGGGGATGGGAGGGGGGAGGGGAGGGGGGAAGGGAGGAGGGAAGGGGGGGGAGGGAGAGGGGAGGGAGGTGGGTAGGGGGGAGGGAGGGAGGGGGACCTCCCCTTTTCCCAGTACCCCTCTTTCCCCGTTGGGCCCGTCCTCGTAGGGTTTCCATTGTAACCGGGAGGAGGGGAGGGCGGGAAGGGGGAGGGAGGGAGGAGGGAGGTGTGGAAGGAGGAGGGGAGGGGAGGGAGGGGGGAGGGGAGGGAGGGGGGTAGGGGGGAGGGGGAGGGAGGGGGAGGGAGAGGGGAGGGGGGAGGGGAGGGGGAAGGGGGGAGAGAGGGGGACCTCCCCTTTTCCCAGTACTCCTCTTTCCCCGTTGGGGCCCGTCCTCGTAGGGTTTCAAGGAGGGGGGAGAGGGATGGAAGGGTGGGTAGGGGGTAGGGATTGGGGAGGCAGGGATGGAGGGAAGGAGGGAGGGGGGAGTTAGGGGGGAGGGGGGAGGGAGGGGGGAGGGAGTTGGGGAGGGAGGGGGAGGAGGGGGGGAGGGAGTGGGGATGGAGGTGGGAAGGAGGGGGGATGAAGGGGTTGAGGGGGGAAGGGGGACCTCCCCTTTTCCAGTACCCCTCTTTCCCCGTTGGGCCCATCCTCATAGGGTTTCCATTGTAACCGGGAGGGGGGAGGGAGGGAGGAGGGAGGTGTGGAGGGAGGAGGGGAGGGGGAGGGAGGGGGGGAGGGGAGGGGGAAGGGGAGGGGGGAGGGGAGGGGGGAGGGGGATCTCCTCTTTTCCCAGTACCCCTCTTTCCCCGTTGGGCCCGTCCCCGTAGGGTTTCCATTGTAACCGGGAGGGGGGGAGGTAGGGTGGAAGGAGGGGGGAGGGGGAGAGGGATGGAAGGGTGGAGGGAGGGGGGAGGGAGTGGGGGAGGGTGGGATGGAGGGAAGGAGGGAGGGGGGGAGTTAGGGGCTGAGTGGTGATGGAGGTTGGGATTGAGGGGGGAGGGAGGGGGGGAGCGAGTGGGGATGGAGGTGGGAAGGAGGGGGGAGGAAGGGGTTGAGGGGGGAAGTGGAACCTCCCCTTTTCCCAGTACCCCTTTTCCCCCACCACCAAGCCCCCTCCGCAACGACCCCTGTTGTCCCCCTCCCCAGTCCCCATTCTCAGACCCCCCCCCCATTCTCTCTCTCCCCCAGACACACTCTCAGTGCTTTTTTCGAAACACTTGCCCCGGTGGCCCACGAGCATAGGGGCCCAATGCTGATCTGTGTATGTTAAGTGACTTGCAATAAAAAAAAATACTTTAAAAAAAGATAAGTGCTTTTTAAGTGCTTGTTTTGTAACATTCGCTGTCACATAGTGCTTCTCACTGCGATCTGTTAGTGGTGCTTTTCGAAACAATGTAGCACCCATCTCAAACAAGCATTGGGAGGATGGGAGGGAGGGAAGGGGAGGGAGGGAGGAGAGAGGTGTGGAGGGAGGGGGGGAAGGGGAGGGGGGAACGGGGGGAAGGGGGAGGGAGAGGGGAGGGAGGGGGGATGGGATGGGGGAAGGGGGGAGGGAGGGGGACCTCCCCTTTTCCCAGTACCCCTCTTTCCCCGTTGGGCCCGTCCCCGTAGGGTTTCCATTGTAACCGGGAGGGGGGGGAGGGAGGGTGGAAGGAGGGGGGAGGGGGAGAGGGGTGGAAGGGTGGAGGGAGGGGGGGAGGGAGTGGGGGAGGGTCGGATGGAGGGAAGGAGGGACGGGTGAGTTAGGGGCTGAGTGGTGATGGAGGTTGGGATTGAGGGGGGAGAGAGTGGGGATGGAGGTGGGAAGGAGGGGGGAGGAAGAGGTTGAGGGGGGAAGTGGGACCTCCCCTTTTCCCAGTACCCCTCTTTCCCCCACCACCAAGCCCCCACCGCAACGACCCCTGTTGTCCCCCTCCCCAGTCCCCATTCTCAGACCCCCCCCATTCTCTTGGAATAAAAAAAAATACTTAACAAAAAATAAGTGCTTTTTAATTGCTTGTTTTGAAACATTCGTGGTTAAGTGCTTTTTAAAAAAACATTCGCGGTTAAGTGCTGGTTTTGAAACATTCGCGGCTACTTAGTGCTTCTGTCAGCTGCTTTTCGAAACAATGTTGCAACCATCTCACACAAGCATTGGGAGGATGGGAGGGAGGGAAGGGGAGGGAGGGAGGAGGGAGGTGTGGAGGGAGGAGGGGAGGGAGGGGGAAGGGGAGGGGGGGAAGGGGGCGGGAGAGGGGAGGGAGGGGGGATGGGATGGGGAAGGGGGGAGTGAGGGGGACCTCCCCTTTTCCCAGTACCCCTCTTTCCCCGTTGGGCCCGTCCTCGTAGGGTTTCCATTGTAACCGGGAGGAGGGGAGGGCGGGAAGGGGGAGGGAGGGAGGAGGGAGGTGTGGAGGGAGGAGGGGAGGGGAGGGAGGGGGGAGGGGAGGGAGGGGGGTAGGGGGGAGGGGGAGGGAGGGGGAGGGAGAGGGGAGGGGGAAGGGGGGAGGGAGGGGGACCTCCCCTTTTCCCAGTACTCCTCTTTCCCCGTTGGGCCCGTCCTCGTAGGGTTTCCATTGTAACCGGGAGGAGGGGAGGGAGGGAAGGGGGAGGGAGGGAGGAGGGAGGTGTGGAGGGAGGAGGGGAGGGGGAGGGAGGGGAGGGGGGAAGGGGGGGAGGGGGGAGTGAGTGGGTAGGGGTGAGGGAGGGGGGAGGGAGGGGGGAGGGAGGGGGGAGGGAGGGGGAGAGGGGAGGGGGGGAGGGGGGGGAGGGGGAGGGAGGGGGAGGGAGGGGGGAGGGAGGGGAGAGGAGTGGGGGGAGAGGAGAGGGGGGGAGGGGAGAGGGGGGAGAGGAGAGGGGAGAGGAGAGAGGGGAGGAGGAGAGGGGGGAGAGGAGAGGGGAGAGTAGAGGGGAGAGGGGGGAGAGGAGAGGGGGGAGAGGAGAGGGGGGAGAGGAGAGGGGAGAGGAGGGAGAGGAGAGGGGGGAGAGGAGAGGAGAGGGGGGAGAGGAGAGGGGGAGAGGAGAGGAGAGGGGGGGAGAGAGGAGAGGAGAGGGGGGGAGAGAGGAGAGGTGTCTATTTTACTTTAAAATAAACAGCATTCTTTGTTGAAAAAGAAATTAATCTTATCTAAAGAGCAGAAGCGGGAGAGGCGACGGCGACTACACTTCCCGGCGGTCAGCGCTGCGGGGAAGGGAGGGAGGGAGGGATGAGGTAGGGAGGAGAGGAGAGTGGGGAGGGAGGGAGGGGGGAGAGGGGAGGAGAGGGGGAGGGAGGGTGTAAGGGAGGGGGGAAGGGGGGGGAAGGGAGGGGAAAGGGAGGGGGGAAGGGAGGGGGAGGGGGAGGGAAGGGGGAGAGGAGAGGGGGGGAGAGGAGAGGGGGGGAGAGGAGAGGGGGAGAGGAGAGGGGGGGAGAGGAGAGGGGGGGAGAGGAGGGGGGGGAGAGGAGGGGGGGAGGAAGGGGTCAGAGGTGGGGGGAAGGGGAGGGAGAGGGGGGGGGAGGGGAGGGGGGAGGGGGTGGGAGGGAGGGGGAAGGGGGAGGGGGGAAGGGGGAGGGGGGAGGGGGACCTCCCCTTTTCCCAGTACCCCTCTTTCCCCGTTGGGCCCGTCCTCGTAGGGTTTCCATTGTAACCGGGAGGAGGGGAGGGGGGGAAGGGGGAGGGAGGGAGGAGGGGAGGGGGAGGGAGGGGGGGAGGGGAGGGGGGAAGGGGGGGAGGGGGGAGTGAGGGGGTAGGGGTGAGGGGGAGGGAGGGAGGGGGAGGGAGGGGGAGAGGGGAGGGGGGGTAGGGGGAGGGAGGGGGAGGGAGGGGGGATGGGAGGGGGGATGGGAGGGGGAAGGGGGGAGGGAGGGGGCTCTCCCCTTTTCCCAGTACCACTCTTTCCCCGTTGGGCCCGTCCTCGTAGGGTTTTCATTGTAACCGGGAGGAGGGGAGGGAGGGAAGGGGGAGGGAGGGAGGAGGGAGGTGTGGAGGGAGGAGGGGAGGGTGAGGGAGGGGGGGAGGGGGGAAGGGGGGGAGGGGGGAGTGAGGGGGTAGGGGTGAGGGGGAGGGAGGGGGGAGGATGGGGGGAGGGAGGGGGAGATGGGAGGGGGGGTAGGGGGGGAGGGGGAGGGAGGGGGAGGGAGGGGGGAAGGGGGGAGGGGGGAGGGGGAGGGAGGGGGAGGTAGGGGAGGGGGAGGGGGGAAGGGGGAGGGAGAGGCACAGGGGCATTGTGACGTCACACGCTGAATACCACGGGGGGGGGAAGGGGGGTCTGCTCGAGTTCATCTCACAGGGGCATTGTGACATCACAATGAAGAATAAATCCGCACCGCAGCGCCCCCCTTCTGTCAAAACTTCGATAAATCAGGGGGGGCAGCACTTTTAAACCTCTGTAACTTAAATAATATGCGTCCGAATTAAATAAATATATCATTTTCCAGCAGCGAACCGCATGCTGATTAAGGCGGTACAAAAATCGTGGCGCTACGGTTCACCGTTTTGCCGGAATTGCCGTATTCAGCCGACATCAGTGGAATATATATATATATATTCAAGATCTGAGTTTTAATAGTATACTAGACAGAGTGGGCCCGTTGGGCCCGTCCTCGTAGGGTTTCCATTGTAACCGGGAGGGGAGGAAAGGGGGAGGGTTGGGGGAGGGAAGGGGGAGGGAGGAGGGGAGGGAGGGGGGTAGGGGGGAGGGAGGGGGGAGAGGGGGGGATGGGAGGGGGGAGGGGAGGGGGGAAGGGAGGAGGGAAGGGGGGGAGGGAGAGGGGAGGGAGGTGGGTAGGGGGGAGGGAGGGAGGGGGACCTCCCCTTTTCCCAGTACCCCTCTTTCCCCGTTGGGCCCGTCCTCGTAGGGTTTCCATTGTAACCGGGAGGAGGGGAGGGCGGGAAGGGGGAGGGAGGGAGGAGGGAGGTGTGGAAGGAGGAGGGGAGGGGAGGGAGGGGGGAGGGGAGGGAGGGGGTAGGGGGGAGGGGGAGGGAGGGGGAGGGAGAGGGGAGGGGGGAGGGGAGGGGGAAGGGGGGAGGGAGGGGGACCTCCCCTTTTCCCAGTACTCCTCTTTCCCCGTTGGGGCCCGTCCTCGTAGGGTTTCAAGGAGGGGGAGAGGGATGGAAGGGTGGAGGGAGGGGGGTAGGGATTGGGGAGGGAGGGATGGAGGGAAGGAGGGAGGGGGGAGTTAGGGGGGAGGGGGGAGGGAGGGGGGAGGGAGTTGGGGAGGGAGGGGGAGGAGGGGGGGAGGGAGTGGGGATGGAGGTGGGAAGGAGGGGGGATGAAGGGGTTGAGGGGGGAAGGGGGACCTCCCCTTTTCCCAGTACCCCTCTTTCCCCGTTGGGCCCGTCCTCATAGGGTTTCCATTGTAACCGGGAGGGGGGGAGGGAGGGAGGAGGGAGGTGTGGAGGGAGGAGGGGAGGGGGAGGGAGGGGGGGAGGGGAGGGGGAAGGGTAGGGGGAGGGGAGGGGGGAGGGGGATCTCCTCTTTTCCCAGTACCCCTCTTTCCCCTTTGGGCCCGTCCCCGTAGGGTTTCCATTGTAACCGGGAGGGGGGGAGGTAGGGTGGAAGGAGGGGGGAGGGGGAGAGGGATGGAAGGGTGGAGGGAGGGGGGAGGGAGTGGGGGAGGGTGGGATGGAGGGAAGGAGGGAGGGGGGAGTTAGGGGCTGAGTGGTGATGGAGGTTGGGATTGAGGGGGGAGGGAGGGGGGGAGCGAGTGGGGATGGAGGTGGGAAGGAGGGGGGAGGAAGGGGTTGAGGGGGGAAGTGGAACCTCCCCTTTTCCCAGTACCCCTTTTTCCCCCACCACCAAGCCCCCTCCGCAACTACCCCTGTTGTCCCCCTCCCCAGTCCCCATTCTCAGACCCCCCCCATTCTCTTGGAATAAAAAAAAATACTTTAAAAAAAATAAGTGATTTTTAATTGCTTGTTTTGAAACATTCGTGGTTAAGTGCTTTTTTAAAAAACATTCGCGGTTAAGTGCTGGTTTTGAAACATTCGCGGCTACTTAGTGCTTCTGTCAGCTGCTTTTCGAAACAATGTTGCAACCATCTCACACAAGCATTGGGAGGATGGGAGGGAGGGAAGGGGAGGGAGGGAGGAGGGAGGTGTGGAGGGAGGAGGGGAGGGAGGGGGAAGGGGAGGGGGGGAAGGGGGCGGGAGAGGGGAGGGAGGGGGGATGGGATGGGGAAGGGGGGAGTGAGGGGGACCTCCCCTTTTCCCAGTACCCCTCTTTCCCCGTTGGGCCCGTCCTCGTAGGGTTTCCATTGTAACCGGGAGGAGGGGAGGGAGGGAAGGGGAGGGAGGGAGGAGGGAGGTGTGGAGGGAGGGGAGGGGGAGGGAGGGGGGAGGGGAGGGGGGAAGGGGGGGAGGGGGGAGGGAGAGGGGGAGGGAGGGGGGGAGGGGGTGAGGGGGGAGGGAGAGGGGTAGGGGGGGGGAGGGGAGGGGGAAGGGGAGGGAGGGGGACCTCCCCTTTTCCCAGTACCCCTCTTTCCCCGTTGGGCCCGTCCTCGTAGGGTTTCCATTGTAACCGGGAGGAGGGGAGGGAGGGAAGGGGGAGGGAGGGAGGTGTGGAGGGTGGAGGGGGAGGGAGGGGGGAGGGGAGGGGGGAAGGGGGGGAGGGAGGGGGGGTGGAGGTGGGAAGGAGTGGGGAGGAAGGGGTTGAGGGGGGAAGGGGGGGGGTGGGAGGCAATAGGGGCCCCATGCTGATCTGTGTATGTTAAGTGACTCGCACAACTTTAAAAAACTGGCAGTTGCTTTTCGCAACAATGTTGCAACCATCTCACACAAGCATTGTGACGTCACAAGCTGAAGACCTTGAAAAAAATGGTCAGAAAAAAAATTATGTAAATTTAAAGTAGTAAACACCCAATAGCAGCCGCTTGTCCATCGCGAGCTGATCTCTCATTGGTGCACGGGTGCCATTGTGACATCACGCGCTGAAGCCCCTTCAAGAAAAGGGTTAGAAATGAAAAATTTAAACTTTAATATCTCTCTAGCTTTAAAAAGGTAGCTTCAATTTGAACGAAAGTACTTACAATAGTTGCCCATGTTAATGGTGAATACGGCGGTACAAAAATCGTAGCGCTTTGGTGTACCGTCTGGGAGGAGTAGGGTTTGGCCCCTTCAAGAAAAGTGTTAGAAATGAAAATTTAAACTTTAATATCTCTCTAGCTTTAAAAAGGTAGCTTCAATTTGAACGAAAGTACTTACAATAGTTGCCCAGGTTAATGGTGAATACGGCGGTACAAAAATCGTAGCGCTTTGGTGTACCGTCTGGGAGGAGTAGGGTTTGTAAGTTATGGACAGAAATCTTCGGAATCTTCCGTATATACACACGGAATCTTCCGTATATACATACGGAATGTTGGACCGCAGAGTTTTAGTAGTATATAGATAGACTAGACCGAGTGGGCCCGTTGGGCCCGTCCTCGTAGGGTTTCCATTGTAACCGGGAGGGGAGGAAAGGGGGAGGGTTGGGGGAGGGAAGGGGGAGGGAGGAGGGGAGGGAGGGGGGAGGGGAGGGGGGGAGGGAGAGGGGAGGGAGGGGGGTAGGGGGAGGGAGGGGGGAGAGGGGGGGATGGGAGGGGGAGGGGTGAAGGGAGGAGGGAAGGGGGGGAGGGAGAGGGGAGGGAGGTGGGTAGGTGGGAGGGAGGGAGGGGGACCTCCCCTTTTCCCAGTACCCCTCTTTCCCCGTTGGGCCCGTCCTCGTAGGGTTTCCATTGTAACCGGGAGGAGGGGAGGGCGGGAAGGGGGAGGGAGGGAGGAGGGAGGTGTGGAGGGAGGAGGGGAGGGGAGGGAGGGGGGAGGGGGGGGAGGGGGAGGGAGGGGGAGGGAGAGGGGAGGGAGGAGGGGAGGTAGGGGGACCTCCCCTTTTCCCAGTACTCCTCTTTCCCCGTTGGGCCCGTCCTCGTAGGGTTTCAATTGTAACCGGGAGGGGGGGAGGGAGGGTGGAAGGAGGGGGGAGAGGGATGGAAGGGTGGAGGGAGGGGGGGAGGGATTGGGGAGGGAGGGATGGAGGGAAGGAGGGAGGGGGGAGTTAGGGGGGAGGGGGGAGGGAGGGGGAGGGAGTTGGGGAGGGGGAGGAGGGGGGGGAGGGATTGGGGATGGAGGTGGGAAGGAGGGGGGATGAAGGGGTTGAGGGGGGAAGGAGGACCTCCCCTTTTCCCAGTACCCCTCTTTCCCCGTTGAGCCCGTCCTCATAGGGTTTCCATTGTAACCGGGAGGGGGGAGGGAGGGAGGAGGGAGGTGTGGAGGGAGGAGGGGAGGGGGAGGGAGGGGGGGAGGGGAGGGGGGAAGGGAAGGGGGGAGGGGGTACGGGGGAGGGGAGGGAGGGGGATCTCCCCTTTTCCCAGTACCCCTCTTTCCCCGTTGGGCCCGTCCCCGTAGGGTTTCCATTGTAACCGGGAGGGGGGAGGGAGGGTGGAAGGAGGGGGGAGGGGGAGAGGGATGGAAGGGTGGAGGGAGGGGGGAGGGAGTGCGGGAGGGTGGGATGGAGGGAAGGAGGGAGGGGGGGAGTTAGGGGCTGAGTGGTGATGGAGGTTGGGATTGAGGGGGGAGGGAGGGGGGGAGCGAGTGGGGATGGAGGTGGGAAGGAGGGGGGAGGAAGGGGTTGAGGGGGGAAGTGGAACCTCCCCTTTTCCCAGTACCCCTCTTTCCCCCACCACCAAGCCCCCTCCGCAACGACCCCCTGTTGTCCCCCCTCCCCAGTCCCCATTCTCAGACCCCCCCCCCATTCTCTCTCTCCCCCAGACACACTCTCAGTGCTTTTTTCGAAACACTTGCCCCGGTGGCCCACGAGCATAGGGGCCCAATGCTGATCTGTGTATGTTAAGTGACTTGCAATAAAAAAAAATACTTTAAAAAAAGATAAGTGCTTTTTAAGTGCTTGTTTTGAAACATTCGCGGTCGCATAGTGCTTCTCACTGCGATCTGTTAGTGGTGCTTTTCGAAACAATGTAGCACCCATCTCAAACAAGCATTGGGAGGATGGGAGGGAGGGAAGGGGAGGGAGGGAGGAGAGAAGCGTGGAAGGAGGAGGGGAGGGAGGGGGGAAAGGGAGGGGGGAACGGGGGAAGGGGGAGGGAGAGGGGAGGGAGGGGGGATGGGATGGGGGAAGGGGGGAGGGAGGGGGACCTCCCCTTTTCCCAGTACCCCTCTTTCCCCGTTGGGCCCGTCCTCGTAGGGTTTCCATTGTAACCGGGAGGAGGGGAGGGAGGGAGGAGGGAGGTGTGGAGGGAGGAGGGGAGGGGGGGAGGGGACGAGGGGGAGGGAGAGCGTTAGGGGGGAGGGGGAGGGGGGAGGGGAGGGGGGAAGGGGAGGGAGGGGGACCTCCCCTTTTCCCATTACCCCTCTTTCCCAGTTGGGCCCGTCCCCGTAGGGTTTCCTTTGTAACCAGAAGGGGGGGAGGGAGGGTGGAAGGAGGGGGGAGGGGGAGAGGGATGGAAGGGTGGAGGGCGGGGGGGAGGGAGGGAAGGAGGGAGGGGGGGAGTTAGGGGAGGAGGGGTGAGGGAGGTGGGCAGGGAGTTGGGGAGGAGGGGGGGAGGAAGGAGGGGGAGGGGGGAGAGGGATGGAAGGGTGGAGGGAGGGAGGGGGGAGGGATGGAGGGAAGGAGGGAGGGGGGGAGTTAGGGGAGGAGGGGTGAGGGAGGTGGGTAGGGAGTTGGGGAGGAGGGGGGGAGGGAGTGGGGATGGAGGTGGGAAGGAGTGGGGAGGAAGGGGTTGAGGGGGGAAGGGGGGGGAGGGAGGGAATAGGGGCCCCATGCTGATCTGTGTATGTTAAGTGACTGGCACAACTTTAAAAAACTGGCAGTTGCTTTTCGCAACAATGTTGCAACTATCCTCACACAAGCATTGTGACGTCACAAGCTGAAGACCTTGAAAAAAAAGGTCAGAAAAAAAATCATGTAAATTTAAAACCGAGCTGATCTCTCATTGGTGCACGGGTGCCATTGTGACATCACGCGCTGAAGCCCCTTCAAGAAAAGGGTTAGAAATGAAAATTTAAACTTTAATATCTCTCTAGCTTTAAAAAGGTAGCTTCAATTTGAACGAAAGTACTTACAATAGTTGCCCATGTTAATGGTGAATATGGCGGTACAAAAATCGTAGCGCTTTGGCGTACCGTCTAGGAGGAGTAGGGTTTGTAAGTTAAGCGTCAAGCAAAGACGCTTCGGAATCTTCCGTACATACACACGGAATGTTTGCGTACATACACACGGAATGTTGGACCGCAGAGTTTTAGTAGTATACTAGACCAAGTGGGCCCGTTGGGCCCGTCCTCGTAGGGTTTCCATTGTAACTGGGAGGATGGGAGGGAGGGAAGAGGGAGGGAGGGAGGAGGGAGGTGTGGGGGGAGCAGGGGAGGGGGAGGGAGGGGGGGAGGGGAGGGTGGAGTGGAGGGAGAAGGGGGGAGGGAGGGGGACCTCCCCTTTTCCCAGTACCCCTCTTTCCTCGTTGGGCCCGTCCCCGTAGGGTTTCCATTGTAACCGGGAGGGGGGGGAGGAAGAGTGGAAGGAGGGGGGAGGGGGAGGGGGAGAGGGATGGAAGGGTGGAGGGAGGGGGGGTGGAGTGGGGGAGGGAGGGATGGAGGGAAGGAGGGAGGGGGGGGAGTTAGGGGGGAGGGTTGAGGGAGGTGGAGAGGGATGGGGAGGGAGGGGGAGGAGGGGGGAGGGAGTGGGGATGGAGATGGGAAGGAGGGGGAGGAAGGGGTTGAGGGGTGAAGGGGACCTCCCCTTTTCCCAGTACCCCTCTTTCCTCCACCACCAAGCCCCCTCCGCAACGACCCCTTTTGTCCCCATCCCCAGTCCCCATTCTCAGACCCCCCCCCCATTCTCTCTCTCCCCCAGACACACTCTCAGTGCTTTTTTCGAAACACTTGCCCCGGTGGCCCACGAGCATAGAGGCCCAATGCTGATCTGTGTATGTTAAGTGACTTGCAATTAAAAAAAATACTTTAAAAAAAGATAAGTGCTTTTTAAGTGCTCTTTTTGAAACATTCGCGGTCACATAGTGCTTCTCACTGCGATCTGTTAGTGGTGCTTTTCGAAACAATGTGGCACCCATCTCACACAAGCATTGGGAGGATGGGAGGGAGGGAAGGGGAGGGAGGGAGGAGGGAGGTGTGGAGGGAGGAGGGGAGGGAGGGGGAAGGGGAGAGGGGGGAAGGGGGGGAGGGGGAAGGGAGAGGGGAGGGAGGGGTGATGGGATGGGGGAAGGGGGGAGGGAGGGGGACCTCCCCTTTTCCCAGTACCCCTCTTTCCCCGTTGGGCCCGTCCCCGTAGGGTTTCCATTGTAACCGGGAGGGGGGGAGGGAGGGTGGAAGGAGGGGGGAGGGGGAGAGGGGGTGGAGGGAGGGGGGAGGGATTGGGGGAGGGAGGGATGGAGGGAAGGAGGGAGGGGGGAGTTAGGTGGGGAGGGTTGAGGGAGGGGGGAGGGAGTTGGGGAGGGAGGGGGAGGAGGGGGGAGGGGAGGGGGAAGGGAGGGAGAGGGGGGAGGGGGGAGGGGGGAAGGGGAGGGAGGAGGGGGAGGGAGGGGGGAGGGGAGGGGGGAGGGGGAGGGAGAGGGGAGGGAGGGGGTAGGGGGGAGGGAGGGGGGATGGGAGGGGGGAGGGGAGGGGGGAAGGGAGGAGGGAAGGGTGGGAGGGAGAGGGGAGGGAGGTGGGGAGGGAGGGAGGGGGACCTCCCCTTTTCCCAGTACCCCTCTTTCCCCGTTGGGCCCGTCCTCGTAGGGTTTCAATTGTAACCGGGAGGGGGGGGAGGGAGGGTGGAAGGAGGGGGGAGAGGGATGGAAGGGTGGAGGGAGGGGGGGAGGGATTGGGGAGGGAGGGATGGAGGGAAGGAGGGAGGGGGGTGTTAGGGGGGAGGGTGGAGGGAGGGAGTTGGGGAGGGAGGGGGAGGAGGGGGGGAGGGAGTGTGGATGGAGGTGGGAAGGAGGGGGGAGGAAGGGGTTGAGGGGGGAAGTGGAACCTCCCCCTTTTCCCAGTACCCCTCTTTCCCCCACCACCAAGCCCCCTCCGCAACGACCCTTGTTGTCCCCCTCCCCAGTCCCCATTCTCAGACCCCCCCCCCCATTCTCTCTCTCCCCCAGACACACTCTCAGTGCTTTTTTCGAAACACTTGCCCCGGTGACCCACGAGCATAGGGGCCCAATGCTGATCTGTGTATGTTAAGTGACTTGCAATAAAAAAAAATACTGATAAGTGCTTTTTAAGTGCTTGTTTTGAAACATTCGCGGTCACATAGTGCTTCTCACTGCGATCTGTTAGTGGTGCTTTTCGAAACAATGTAGCACCCATCTCAAACAAGCATTGGGAGGATGGGAGGGAGGGAAGGGGAGGGAGGGTGGAGAGAGGTGTGGAGGGAGGGGGGAAGGGGAGGGGGGAACGGGGGGAAGGGGGAGGGAGAGGGGAGGGAGGGGGGATGGGATGGGGGAAGGGGGGAGGGAGGGGGACCTCCCCTTTTCCCAGTACCCCTCTTTCCCCGTTGGGCCCGTCCTCGTAGGGTTTCCATTGTAACCGGGAGGAGGGGAGGGAGGGAGGAGGGAGGTGTGGAGGGAGGAGGGGAGGGGGAGGGAGGGGGGGAGGGGAGGGGGGAAGGGGAGGGGGGGAGGGGAGGGGGGAGGGGGATCTCCTCTTTTCCCAGTACCCCTCTTTCCCCGTTGGGGCCCGTCCCCGTAGGGTTTCCATTGTAACCGGGAGGGGGGGAGGTAGGGTGGAAGGAGGGGGGAGGGGGAGAGAGACTTGCAATAAAAAAAAATACTTTAAAAAAAGATAAGTGCTTTTTAAGTGCTTGTTTTGTAACATTCGCGGTCACATAGTGCTTCTCACTGCGATCTGTTAGTGGTGCTTTTCGAAACAATGTAGCACCCATCTCAAACAAGCATTGGGAGGATGGGAGGGAGGGAAGGGGAGGGAGGGAGGAGAGAGGTGTGGAGGGAGGGGGGGAAGGGGAGGGGGGAACGGGGGGAAGGGGGAGGGAGAGGGGAGGGAGGGGGGATGGGATGGGGGAAGGGGGGGAGGAGGGGGACCTCCCCTTTTCCCAGTACCCCCACTTTCCCCGTTGGGCCCGTCCCCGTAGGGTTTCCATTGTAACCGGGAGGGGGGGAGGGAGGGTGGAAGGAGGGGGGAGGGGGAGAGGGGTGGAAGGGTGGAGGGAGGGGGGGAGGGAGAGGGGGGAGGGTCGGATGGAGGGAAGGAGGGACGGGTGAGTTAGGGGCTGAGTGGTGATGGAGGTTGGGATTGCGGGGGGAGAGAGTGGGGATGGAGGTGGGAAGGAGGGGGGAGGAAGAGGTTGAGGGGGGAAGTGGGACCTCCCCTTTTCCCAGTACCCCTCTTTCCCCCACCACCAAGCCCCCACCGCAACGACCCCTGTTGTCCCCCTCCCCAGTCCCCATTCTCAGACCCCCCCCCATTCTCTTGGAATAAAAAAAAATACTTAAAAAAAAATAAGTGCTTTTTAATTGCTTGTTTTGAAACATTCGTGGTTAAGTGCTTTTTTAAAAAACATTCGCGGTTAAGTGCTGGTTTTGAAACATTCGCGGCTACTTAGTGCTTCTGTCAGCTGCTTTTCGAAACAATGTTGCAACCATCTCACACAAGCATTGGGAGGATGGGAGGGAGGGAAGGGGAGGAAGGGAGGAGGGAGGTGTGGAGGGAGGAGGGGAGGGAGGGGGAAGGGGAGGGGGGGAAGGGGGCGGGAGGGGAGGGAGGGGGGGATGGGATGGGGAAGGGGGGGAGTGAGGGGGACCTCCCCTTTTCCCAGTACCCCTCTTTCCCCGTTGGGCCCGTCCTCGTAGGGTTTCCATCGTAACCGGGTGGAGGGGAGGGAGGGAAGGGGGAGGGAGGGAGGAGGGAGGTGTGGAGGGAGGGGAGGGGGAGGGAGGGGGGAGGGGAGGGGGGGAAGGGGGGGAGGGGGGAGGGAGAGGGGGAGGGAGGGGGGGGAGGGGGTGAGGGGGAGGGAGAGGGGTAGGGGGGAGGGGAGGGGGAAGGGGAGGGAGGGGGACCTCCCCTTTTCCCAGTACCCCTCTTTCCCCGTTGGGCCCGTCCTCGTAGGGTTTCCATTGTAACCGGGAGGAGGGGAGGGAGGGAAGGGGGAGGGAGGGAGGTGTGGAGGGTGGAGGGGGAGGGAGGGGGGAGGGGAGGGGGGAAGGGGGGGAGGGAGGGGGGTGGAGGTGGGAAGGAGTGGGGAGGAAGGGGTTGAGGGGGGAAGGGGGGGGAGGGAGGGAATAGGGGCCCCATGCTGATCTGTGTATGTTAAGTGACTCGCACAACTTAAAAAAACTGGCAGTTGCTTTTCGCAACAATGTTGCAACCATCTCACACAAGCATTGTGACGTCACAAGCTGAAGACCTTGAAAAAAAAGGTCAGAAAAAATTTTATGTAAATTTAAAGTAGTAAACACCCAATAGCAGCCGCTTGTCCATCGCGAGCTGATCTCTCATTGGTGCACGGGTGCCATTGTGACATCACGCGCTGAAGCCCCTTCAAGAAAAGGGTTAGAAATGAAAAATTTAAACTTTAATATCTCTCTAGCTTTAAAAGGTAGCTTCAATTTGAACGAAAGTACTTACAATAGTTGCCCATGTTAATGGTGAATACGGCGGTACAAAAATCGTAGCGCTTTGGTGTACCGTCTGGGAGGAGTAGGGTTTGGCCCCTTCAAGAAAAGTGTTAGAAATGAAAATTTAAACTTTAATATCTCTCTAGCTTTAAAAAGGTAGCTTCAATTTGAACGAAAGTACTTACAATAGTTGCCCAGGTTAATGGTGAATACGGCGGTACAAAAATCGTAGCGCTTTGGTGTACCGTCTGGGAGGAGTAGGGTTTGTAAGTTATGGACAGAAATCTTCGGAATCTTCCGTATATACACACGGAATCTTCCGTATATACATACGGAATGTTGGACCGCAGAGTTTTAGTAGTATATAGACTAGACCGAGTGGGCCCGTTGGGCCCGTCCTCGTAGGGTTTCCATTGTAACCGGGAGGGGAGGAAAGGGGGAGGGTTGGGGGAGGGAAGGGGGAAGGAGGAGGGGAGGGAGGGGGGGAGGGGAGGGGGGGAGGGGAGGGGGGGGAGGGGAGGGGGGAGGGGGGAGGGAGAGGGGAGGGAGGGGGGTAGGGGGGAGGGAGGGGGGAGAGGGGGGGATGGGAGGGGGAGGGGGAAAAGGAGGAGGGAAGGGGGGGAGGGAGAGGGGAGGGAGGTGGGTAGGGGGGAGGGAGGGAGGGGGACCTCCCCTTTTCCCAGTACCCCTCTTTCCCCGTTGGGCCCGTCCTCGTAGGGTTTCCATTGTAACCGGGAGGAGGGGAGGGCGGGAAGGGGGAGGGGAGGGAGGAGGGAGGTGTGGAGGGAGGAGGGGAGGGGAGGGAGGGGGGAGGGGAGGGAGGGGGGTAGGGGGGAGGGGGAGGGAGAGGGGAGGGGGAGGGGAGGGGGAAGGGGGGAGGGAGGGGGACCTCCCCTTTTCCCAGTACTCCTCTTTCCCCGTTGGGCCCGTCCTCGTAGGGTTTCAATTGTAACCGGGAAGGGGGGAGGGAGGGTGGAAGGAGGGGGGAGAGGGATGGAAGGGTGGAGGGAGGGGGGGAGGGATTGGGGAGGGAGGGAAGGAGGGAGGGGGGAGTTAGGGGGGAGGGGGGAGGGAGTTGGGGAGGGAGGGGGAGGAGGGGGGGAGGGAGTGGGGATGGAGGTGGGAAGGAGGGGGATGAAGGGGTTGAGGGGGGAAGGGGGACCTCCCCTTTTCCCAGTACCCCTCTTTCCCCGTTGGGCCTGTCCTCATAGGGTTTCCATTGTAACCGGGAGGGGGGGAGGGAGGGAGGAGGGAGTTGTGGAGGGAGGAGGGGAGGGGGAGGGAGTGGGGGAGGGGAGGGGGGAAGGGGAGGGGGAAGGGGATAGGGGGAGGGGAGGGAGGGGAATCTCCCCCTTTCCCAGTACCCCTCTTTCCCCGTTGGGCTCGTCCCCGTAGGGTTTCCATTGTAACCGGGAGGGGGGAGGGAGGGTGGAAGGAGTTGGGAGGGGGAGAGGGATGGAAGGGTGGAGGGAGGGGGCAGGGAGTGGGGGAGGGTGGGATGGAGGGAAGGAGGGAGGGGGGGAGTTAGGGGCTGAGTGGTGATGGAGGTTGGGATTGAGGGGGGAGGGAGGGGGGGAGCGAGTGGGGATGGAGGTGGGAAGGAGGGGGGAGGAAGGGGTTGAGGGGGGAAGTGGAACCTCCCCTTTTCCCAGTACCCCTCTTTCCCCCACCACCAAGCCCCCTCCGCAACGACCCCTGTTGTCCCCCTCCCCAGTCCCCATTCCCAGACCCCCCCCCCCATTCTCTCTCTCCCCCAGACACACTCTCAGTGCTTTTTTCGAAACACTTGCCCCGGTGGCCCACGAGCATAGGGGCCCAATGCTGATCTGTGTATGTTAAGTGACTTGCAATAAAAAAAAATATTTAAAAAAAGATAAGTGCTTTTTAAGTGCTTGTTTTGAAACATTCGCGGTCACATAGTGCTTCTCACTGCGATCTGTTAGTGGTGCTTTTCGAAACAATGTAGCACCCATCTCAAACAAGCATTGGGAGGATGGGAGGGAGGGAAGGGGAGGGAGGGAGGAGAGAGGTGTGGAGGGAGGGGGGAAGGGGAGGGGGGAACGGGGGGAAGGGGGAGGGAGAGGGGAGGGAGGGGGGATGGGATGGGGGAAGGGATAGGGGAAGGGGGGAGGGAGGGGGACCTCCCCTTTTCCCAGTACGCCTCTTTCCCCGTTGGGCCCGTCCTCGTAGGGTTTCCATTGTAACCGGGAGGAGGAGGGAGGTGTGGAGGGAGGAGGGGAGGGGGGGAGGGGAGGGGGGAAGGGGGAAGGAGAGGGTTAGGGGGGAGGGGGAGGGGGGAGGGGAGGGGGGAAGGGGAGGGAGGGGGACCTCCCCTTTTCCCAGTACCCCTCTTTCCCCGTTGGGCCCGTCCCCGTAGGGTTTCCTTTGTAACCAGAAGGGGGGGAGGGAGGGTGGAAGGAGGGGGGAGGGGGAGAGGGATGGAAGGGTGGAGGGAGGGGGAGGAAGATGGAGGGAAGGAGGGAGGGGGGGAGTTAGGGGAGGAGGGGTTAGGGAGGTGGGGAGGGAGTTGGGGAGGAGGGGGGGAGGGAGTGGGGATGGAGGTTGGAAGGAGTGGGGAGGAAGGGGTTGAGGGGGGAAGGGGGGGAGGGAGGGAATAGGGGCCCCATGCTGATCTGTGTATGTTAAGTGACTTGCACAACTTTAAAAAACTGGCAGTTGCTTTTCGCAACAATGTTGCAACAATCTCACACAAGCATTGTGACGTCACAAGCTGAAGATGTAAATTTAAAACCGAGCTTATCTCTCATTGGTGCACGGGTGCCATTGTGACATCACGCGCTGAAGCCCCTTCAAGAAAAGGGTTAGAAATGAAAATTTAAACTTTAATATCTCTCTAGCTTTAAAAAGGTAGCTTCAATTTGAACGAAAGTACTTACAATAGTTGCCCACGTTAATGGTGAATATGGCGGTACAAAAATCGTAGCGCTTTGGTGTACCGTCTGGGAGGAGTAGGGTTTGTAAGTTATGGACAGAAATTCTTCGGAATCTTCCGTATATACACACATACACACATACACACATACATACGGAATGTTGGACCGCAGAGTTTTAGTAGTATACTAGACCAAGTGGGCCCGTTGGGCCCGTCCTCGTAGGGTTTCCATTGTAACCGGGAGGGGAGGAAAGGGGGAGGGTTGGGGGAGGGAAGGGGGAGGGAGGAGGGGAGGGAGGGGGGGAGGGGAGGGGGGAGGGAGAGGGGAGGGAGGGGGGTAGGGGGGAGGGTGGGGGGAGAGGGGGGGATGGGAGGGGGGAGGGGAGGGGGGAAGGGAGGAGGGAAGGGGGGGAGGGAGAGGGGAGGGAGGTGGTTAGGGGGGAGGGAGGGAGGGGGACCTCCCCTTTTCCCAGTACCCCTCTTTCCCCGTTGGGCCCGTCCTCGTAGGGTTTCCATTGTAACCGGGAGGAGGGGAGGGCGGGAAGGGGGAGGGAGGGAGGAGGGAGGTGTGGAGGGAGGAGGGGAGGGGAGGGAGGGGGGAGGGGAGGGTGGGGGGTAGGGGGGAGGGGGAGGGAGGGGGAGGGAGAGGGGATGGGGGAGGGGAGGGGGAAGGGGGGAGGGAGGGGGACCTCCCCTTTTCCCAGTACTCCTCTTTCCCCGTTGGGCCCGTCCTCGTAGGGTTTCCATTGTAACCGGGAGGGGGGGAGGGAGGGAGGAGGGAGGTGTGGAGGGAGGTGTGGAGGGAGGAGGGGAGGGGGAGGGAGGGGGGATGGGAGGGGGATGGGGGAAGAGGGGTAGGGGGAGGGGAGGGAGGGGAACTCCCCTTTTCCCAGTACCCCTCTTTCCCCGTTGGGCCCGTCCCCGTAGGGTTTCCATTGTAACCGGGAGGGGGGGAGGGAGGGTGGAAGGAGGGGGAGAGGGGTGGAAGGGTGGAGGGAGTGGGGGAGGGTCGGATGGAGGGAAAGAGGGAGGGGTGAGTTAGGGGCTGAGTGGTGATGGAGGTTGGGATTGAGGGGGGAGAGAGTGGGGATGGAGGTGGGAAGGAGGGGGGAGGAAGAGGTTGAGGGGGAAGTGGGACCTCCCCTTTTCCCAGTACCCCTCTTTCCCCCACCACCAAGCCCCCACCGCAACGACCCCTGTTGTCCCCCTACCCAGTCCCCATTCTCAGACCCCCCCCATTCTCTTGGAATAAAAAAAAATACTTTTTAAAAAAAAGTGCTTTTTAATTGCTTGTTTTGAAACATTCGCGGTTAAGTGCTTTTTTAAAAAACATTCGCGGTTAAGTGCTGGTTTTGAAACATTCGCGGCTACTTAGTGCTTCTGTCAGTTGCTTTTCGAAACAATGTTGCAACCATCTCACACAAGCATTGGGAGGATGGGAGGGAGGGAAGGGGAGGGAGGGA
Organism: Rhinoraja longicauda; assembly: GCF_053455715.1. Taxonomy (NCBI): domain Eukaryota; kingdom Metazoa; phylum Chordata; class Chondrichthyes; order Rajiformes; family Arhynchobatidae; genus Rhinoraja; species Rhinoraja longicauda. The sequence continues at coordinate 69,944 of NW_027601568.1, forward strand.
GGAGGGAGGTGTGGAGGGAGGAGGGGAGGGAGGGGGGAAGGGGAGGGGGGGAAGGGGGCGGGAGAGGGGAGGGAGGGGGGATGGGATGGGGAAGGGGGGAGTGAGGGGGACCTCCCCTTTTCCCAGTACCCCTCTTTCCCCGTTGGGCCCGTCCTCGTAGGGTTTCCATTGTAACCGGGAGGAGGGGAGGGAGGGAAGGGGGAGGGAGGGAGGAGGGAGGTGTGGAGGGAGGGGAGGGGGAGGGAGGGGGGAGGGGAGGGGGAAGGGGGGGAGGGGGGAGGGAGAGGGGGAGGGAGGGGGGGGAGGGGGACCTCCCCTTTTCCCAGTACCCCTCTTTCCCCGTTGGGCCCGTCCTCGTAGGGTTTCCATTGTAACCGGGAGGAGGGGAGGGAGGGAAGGGGGAGGGAGGGAGGTGTGGAGGGTGGAGGGGGAGGGAGGGGGGAGGGGAGGGGGGAAGGGGGGGAGGGAGGGGGGGTGGAGGTGGGAAGGAGTGGGGAGGAAGGGGTTGAGGGGGGAAGGGGGGGGAGGGAGGGAATAGGGGCCCCATGCTGATCTGTGTATGTTAAGTGACTCGCACAACTTTAAAAAACTGGCAGTTGCTTTTCGCAACAATGTTGCAACCATCTCACACAAGCATTGTGACGACACAAGCTGAAGACCTTGAAAAAAAAGGTCAGAAAAAAAATTATGTAAATTTAAAGTAGTAAACACCCAATAGCAGCCGCTTGTCCATCGCGAGCTGATCTGTCATTGGTGCACGGGTGCCATTGTGACATCACGCGCTGAAGCCCCTTCAAGAAAAGGGTTAGAAATGAAAAATTTAAACTTTAATATCTCTCTAGCTTTAAAAAGGTAGCTTCAATTTGAACGAAAGTACTTACAATAGTTGCCCATGTTAATGGTGAATACGGCGGTACAAAAATCGTACCGCTTTGGTGTACCGTCTGGGAGGAGTAGGGTTTGGCCCCTTCAAGAAAAGTGTTAGAAATGAAAATTTAAACTTTAATATCTGTCTAGCTTTAAAAAGGTAGCTTCAATTTGAACGAAAGTACTTACAATAGTTGCCCAGGTTAATGGTGAATACGGCGGTACAAAAATCGTAGCGCTTTGGTGTACCGTCTGGGAGGAGTAGGGTTTGTAATTTATGGACAGAAACTCTTCGGAATCTTCCGTACATACACATATACATCCATACATACGGAATGTTGGACCGCAGAGTTTTAGTAGTATACTAGACCAAGTGGGCCCGTTGGGCCCGTCCTCGTAGGGTTTCCATTGTAACCGGGAGGGGAGGAAAGGGGGAGGGTTGGGGGAGGGAAGGGGGAGGGAGGAGGGGAGGGAGGGGGGGAGGGGGGAGGGGGAGGGAGAGGGGAGGGAGGGGGGTAGGGGGAGGGAGGGGGGAGGGGGGGATGGGAGGGGGGAGGGGAGGGGGGAAGGGAGGGGGGAGGGAGAGGGGAGGGAGGTGGGTAGGGGGGAGGGAGGGAGGGGGACCTCCCCTTTTCCCAGTACCCCTCTTTCCCCGTTGGGCCCGTCCTCGTAGGGTTTCCATTGTAACCGGGAGGAGGGGAGGGCGGGAAGGGGGAGGGAGGGAGGAGGGAGGTGTGGAGGGGAGGGGAGGGAGGGGGAGGGGAGTGAGGGGGGTAGGGGGGAGGGGGAGGGAGGGGGAGGGAGAAGGGAGGGGGGAGGGGAGCGGGAAGGGGGGAGGGAGGGTGACCTCCCCTTTTCCCAGTACTCCTCTTTCCCCGTTGGGCCCGTCCTCGTAGGGTTTCCATTGTAACCGGGAGGGGGGAGGGAGGGAGGAGGGAGGTGTGGAGGGAGGTGTGGAGGGAGGAGGGGAGGGTGAGGGAGGGGAGGGGGAGGGGGGAAGAGGGGTAGGGGGGAGGGGAGGGAGGAGGGGAGGGAGGGGGAACTCCCCTTTTCCCAGTACCCCTCTTTCACCGTTGGGCCCGTCCCCGTAGGGTTTCCATTGTAACCGGGAGGGGGGGAGGGAGGGTGGAAGGAGGGGGAGAGGGGTGGAAGGGTGGAGGGAGGGGGGGAGGGAGTGGGGTAGGGTCGGATGGAGGGAAGGAGGGAGGGGTGAGTTAGGGGCTGAGTGGTGATGGAGGTTGGGATTGAGGGGGGAGAGAGTCGGGATGGAGGTGGGAAGGAGGGGGGAGGAAGAGGTTGAGGGGGAAGTGGGACCTCCCCTTTTCCCACTACCCCTCTTTCCCCCACCACCAAGCCCCCACCGCAACGACCCCTGTTGTCCCCCTACCCAGTCCCCATTCTCAGACCCCCCCCATTCTCTTGGAATAAAAAAAAATACTTTTTAAAAAAAAGTGCTTTTTAATTGCTTGTTTTGAAACATTCGCGGTTAAGTGCTTTTTTAAAAAACATTCGCGGTTAAGTGCTGGTTTTGAAACATTCGCGGCTACTTAGTACTTCTGTCAGTTGCTTTTCGAGGGAGGGAGTAGGGAGGTGTTGAGGGGGGAGGGGAGGGGGAGGGAGGGAAGGGAGGAGGGAGAGGGGAGGGAAGGGGGTAGGGGTGAGGAGGAGGGAGGCGGGAGGGGGGAAGGGGAGGGGGAAGGGGAGGGGGAGGGAGGGGGGGGAGGGAGAAGGGAGGGAGGGGGGAGGGAGGGGAACCTCCCATTTTCCCAGTACCTCTCTTTCACCATTGGGCCCGTCCTCGTAGGGTTTCCATTGTAACCGGGAGGAGGGGAGGGAGGGAAGGGGGAGGGAGGGAGGAGGGAGGTGTGGAGGTGTGGAGGGAGGAGGGGAGGGGGAGGGGAGGGGGGAAGGGGGGAGGAGGGAGGGAGAGGGGAGGGAGGGGGGTAGGGGGGGAGGTAAGGGGGAGGGAGGGGAGGGGGGAAGGGGGAGGGAGGGGGATCTCCCCTTTTCCCAGTACCCCTCTTTCCCCGTTGGGCCCGTCCTCGTAGGGTTTCCATTGTAACCGGGAGGAGGGGAGGGAGGGAAGGGGGAGGGAGGGAGGAGGGAGGGGTGGAGGGAGGAGGGGAGGGGAGGGAGGGGGGAGGGGAGGGAGGGGGAGGGGGAGGGAGGGGAAGGGGGAGGGGAGGGGGAAGGGGGTAGTGAGGGGGACCTCCCCTTTTCCCAGTACCCCTCTTTCCCCGTTGGGCCCGTCCTCGTAGGGTTTCCATTGTAACCGGGAGGGGGGAGGGAGGGTGGAAGGAGGGGGGAGGGGGAGAGGGATGGAAGGGTGGAGGGAGGGGGGAGGGATTGGGGGAGGGAGGGATGGAGGGAAGGAGGGAGGGGGGAGTTGGGGAGGGAGGGGGGGAGGGGGGGAGGGAGTGGGAATGGAGGTGGGAAGGAGGGGGGATGAAGGGGTTGAGGGGGGAAGGGGGACCTCCCCTTTTCCCAGTACCCCTCTTTCCCCGTTGGGCCCGTCCCCGTAGGGTTTCCATTGTAACCGGGAGGGGGGAGGGAGGGTGGAAGGAGGGGGGAGGGGGAGAGGGATGGAATGGTGGAGGGAGGGGGGAGGGAGTGGGGGAGGGTGGGATGGAGGGAAGGAGGGAGGGGGGGAGTTAGGGGCTGAGTGGTGATGGAGGTTGGGATTGAGGGGGGAGGGAGGGGGAGGGAGTGGGGATGGAGGTGGGAAGGAGGGGGGAGGAAGGGGTTGAGGGGGGAAGGGGGACCTCCCCTTTTCCCAGTACCCCTCTTTCCCCGTTGGGCCCGTCCCCGTAGGGTTTCCATTGTAACCGGGAGGGGGGGAGGGAGGGTGGAAGGAGGGGGGAGGGGGAGAGGGATGGAATGGTGCAGGGAGGGGGGAGGGAGTGGGGGAGGGGAGGGATGGAGGGAAGGAGGGAGGGGGGAGTTTGGGGCTGAGTGGTGATGGAGGTTGGGATTGAGGGGGGAGGGAGGGTGGGAGCGAGTGGGGATGGAGGTGGGAAGGAGGGGGGAGGAAGGGGTTGAGGGGGGAAGTGGAACCTCCCCTTTTCCCAGTACCCCTCTTTCCCCCACCACCAAGCCCCCTCCGCAACGACCCCTGTTGTCCCCCTCCCCAGTCCCCATTCTCAGACCCCCCCCCATTCTCTCTCTCCCCCAGACACACTCTCAGTGCTTTTTTCGAAACACTTGCCCCGGTGGCCCACGAGCATAGGGGCCCAATGCTGATCTGTGTATGTTAAGTGACTTGCAATAAAAAAAAATACTTTAAAAAAAGATAAGTGCTTTTTAAGTGCTTGTTTTGAAACATTCGCGGTCACATAGTGCTTCTCACTGCGATCTGTTAGTGGTGCTTTTCGAAACAATGTAGCACCCATCTCAAACAAGCATTGGGAGGATGGGAGGGAGGGAAGGGGAGGGAGGGAGGAGAGAGGTGTGGAGGGAGGGGGGAAGGGGAGGGGGGAACGGGGGGAAGGGGGAGGGAGAGGGGAGGGAGGGGGGATGGGATGGGGGAAGGGGGGAGGGAGGGGGACCTCCCCTTTTCCCAGTACCCCTCTTTCCCCGTTGGGCCCGTCCTCGTAGGGTTTCCATTGTAACCGGGAGGAGGGGAGGGAGGGAAGGGGGAGGGAGGGAGGAGGGAGGTGTGGAGGGAGGGGAGGGGGAGGGAGGGGGGAGGGGAGGGGGGAAGGGGGGGGGGGGAGGGAGAGGGGGAGGGAGGGGGGGAGGGGGGTGAGGGGGGAGGGAGAGGGGTAGGGGGGGAGGGGAGGGGGAAGGGGAGGGAGGGGGACCTCCCCTTTTCCCAGTACCCCTCTTTCCCCGTTGGGCCCGTCCTCGTAGGGTTTCCATTGTAACCGGGAGGAGGGGAGGGAGGGAAGGGGGAGGGAGGGAGGTGTGGAGGGTGGAGGGGGAGGGAGGGGGGAGGGGAGGGGGGAAGGGGGGGAGGGAGGGGGGGGTGGAGGTGGGAAGGAGTGGGGAGGAAGGGGTTGAGGGGGGAAGGGGGGGGAGGGAGGGAATAGGGGCCCCATGCTGATCTGTGTATGTTAAGTGACTCGCACAACTTTAAAAAACTGGCAGTTGCTTTTCGCAACAATGTTGCAACCATCTCACACAAGCATTGTGACGTCACAAGCTGAAGACCTTGAAAAAAAAAGGTCAGAAAAAAAATTATGTAAATTTAAAGTAGTAAACACCCAATAGCAGCCGCTTGTCCATCGCGAGCTGATCTCTCATTGGTGCACGGGTGCCATTGTGACATCACGCGCTGAAGCCCCTTCAAGAAAAGGGTTAGAAATGAAAAATTTAAACTTTAATATCTCTCTAGCTTTAAAAAGGTAGCTTCAATTTGAACGAAAGTACTTACAATAGTTGCCCATGTTAATGGTGAATACGGCGGTACAAAAATCGTAGCGCTTTGGTGTACCGTCTGGGAGGAGTAGGGTTTGGCCCCTTCAAGAAAAGTGTTAGAAATGAAAATTTAAACTTTAATATCTCTCTAGCTTTAAAAAGGTAGCTTCAATTTGAACGAAAGTACTTACAATAGTTGCCCAGGTTAATGGTGAATACGGCGGTACAAAAATCGTAGCGCTTTGGTGTACCGTCTGGGAGGAGTAGGGTTTGTAAGTTATGGACAGAAATCTTCGGAATCTTCCGTATATACACACGGAATCTTCCGTATATACATACGGAATGTTGGACCGCAGAGTTTTAGTAGTATACTAGACCGAGTGGGCCCGTTGGGCCCGTCCTCGTAGGGTTTCCATTGTAACCAGGTGGATGGGAGGGAGGGAAGTGGGAGGGAGGGGGGGAGGGGAGGGTGGAGTGGAGGGGGGAGGGGAGGGGGAAGGAGGGGAGGGGGATGGGGAGGGAGAGGGGAGGGAGGGGGGTGGGGGGAAGGTCTATTTTACTGTAAAATAAACAGCGTTCTTTGTTGAAAAGGAAATAAACTTATCTATAGAGCATCAGCTTTTTTAAAATAAATAAAATCAAACTTAATGAAAATCACATTCCTCATTTTAAATAAATGTCTTTGTTATAAATGAAATCAAACAGCGGGAGAGGCGACGGCGACTACACCTCCCGGCGGTCAGCGCTGCTGGGACGGGAGGGAGGGAGGGAGGGATGAGGGAGGGAGGAGAGTGGGGAGGGAGGGGTACCTCCCCTTTTCCCAGTACTCTTCTTTCCCAAACCACCAAGCCCCCTGTTGTTCCCCTCCCCAGTCCCCATTCTCAGACCCCCCCATTCTCTCTCCCCCAGATACACTCTTACTCTCCCCCCCCCCTTTCCCCAGCACACCCCTTTCCCCGTTGGGCCCGTCCTCGTAGGGTTTCCATTGTAACCGTGAGGCAGGGAGGGAGGGGGGAGGGAGGGAAGAGGGAGGTGTGGAGGGAGGAGGGGAGGGGAGGGAGGGGGAGGGGGGAAGGGGGGGAGGTGGAGGGAGGGGGGAGGGAGAGGGGGAGGGGTGGGGGGAAGGGGTGAGGGTGGAAGGGGGAGGGAGGGGGACCTCCCCTTTTCCCAGTACCCCTCTTTCCCCGTTGTGCCCGTCCTCGTAAGGTTTCCATTGTAACCGGGAGGGGAGTGGGGGGGAGGGAAGGGAGGAGGGAGGTGTGGAGGGGGAGGGGAGGGGGAGGGGGGAAGGGGGAGGGAGAGGGGAGGGAGGGGTTAGGGAGGGGGGAAGGGGGGAGGGAGGGGGACCACCCGTTTTCCCAGTACCCCTCTTTCCCCGTTGGGCCCGTCGTCGTAGGGTTTCCATTGTAACCGGGAGGAGGGGAGGTAGGGAAGGGGGAGGGAGGGAGGAGGGAGGTGTGGAGGGAGGAGGGGAGGGGGAGGGAGGAGGGGAGGGGGAGGGAGGGGGAAGGGGGGGAGGGAGAGGGGAGGGAGGGGGGGTAGGGGGGATTGAGGGGGAGGGGAGGGGGTGAGGGAGGGGGACGTCCCCTTTTCACAGTACCCCTCTTTCCCCGTTGGGCCCGTCCTCGTAGGGTTTCCATTGTAACCGGGAGGAGGGGAGGGAGGGAAGGGGAGGGAGGGAGGAGGGAGGTGTGGAGGGAGGAGGGGAGGGGAGGGAGGGGGTAGGGGGGAGGGGGAGGGAGGGGGGAGGGGAGGGGGAAGGGGGAAGGGAGGGGGACCTCCCCTTTTCCCAGTACCCCTCTTTCCCCGATGGGCCCGTCCTCGTAGGGTTTCAATTGTAACCGGGAGGGGGGAGGGAGGGTGGAAGGAGGGGGGAGAGGGATGGAAGGGTGGAGGGAGGGGGGAGGGATTGGGGAGGGAGGGATGGAGGGAAGGAGGGAGGGGGGGAGTTAGGGGGAGGTGGAGGGGGGAGGGAGTTGGGGAGGGAGGGGGAGGAGGGGGGAGGGAGTGGGGATGGAGGTGGGAAGGAAGGGGTTGAGGGGGGAAGGGGGACCTCCCCTTTTCCCAGTACCCCTCTTTCCCCGTTGGGCCCGTCCTCGTAGGGTTTCCATTGTAACCGGGAGGGGGGATGGAGGGAGGAGGGAGGTGTGGAGGGAGGAGGGGAGGGGGAGGGAGGGGGGAAGGGGGAGGGAAGGGGGGAGGGGGTAGGGGGGAGGGGAAGGAGGGGATCTCCCCTTTTTCCAGTAACCCTCTTTCCCCGTTGGGCCCGTCCCCGTACGGTTTCCATTGTAACCGGGAGGGGGGAGGGAGGGTGGAAGGAGGGGGGAGGGGGAGAGGGATGGAAGGGTGGAGGGAGTTGGGAGGGAGTGGGGGAGGGTGGGATGGAGGGAAGGAGGGAGGGGGGGAGTTAGGGGCTGAGTGGTGATGGAGGTTGGGATTGAGGGGGAGGGAGGGGGGGGAGGGAGTGGGGATGGAGGTGGGAAGGAGGGGGGAGGAAGGGGTTGAGAGGTGAAGTGGGACCTCCCCTTTTCCCAGTACCCCTCTTTCCCCGTTGGGCCCGTCCTCGTAGGGTTTCCATTGTAACCGGGAGGAAGGGAGGGAGGGAAGGGGGAGGGAGGGAGGTGTGGAGGGTGGAGGGGGAGGGAGGGGGAGGGGGAGGGGGAGGGAGGGGGGAGGGGAGGGGGGAAGGGGGGGAGGGAGGGGGGGTGGAGGTGGGAAGGAGTGGGGAGGAAGGGGTTGAGGGGGGAATGGGGGGGGAGGGAGGGAATAGGGGCCCCATGCTGATCTGTGTATGTTAAGTGACTCGCACAACTTTAAAAAACTGGCAGTTGCTTTTCGCAACAATGTCGCAACCCTCTCACACAAGCATTGTGACGTCACAAGCTGAAGACCTTGAAAAAAAAGGTCAGAAAAAAAATTATGTAAATTTAAAGTAGTAAACACCCAATAGCAGCCGCTTGTCATCGCGAGCTGATCTCTCATTGGTGCACGGGTGCCATTGTGACATCACGCGCTGAAGCCCCTTCAAGAAAAGGGTTAGAAATGAAAAATTTAAACTTTAATATCTCTCTAGCTTTAAAAAGGTAGCTTCAATTTGAACGAAAGTACTTACAATAGTTGCCCATGTTAATGGTGAATACGGCGGTACAAAAATCGTAGCGCTTTGGTGTACCGTCTGGGAGGAGTAGGGTTTGGCCCCTTCAAGAAAAGTGTTAGAAATGAAAATTTAAACTTTAATATCTCTCTAGCTTTAAAAATGTAGCTTCAATTTGAACGAAAGTACTTACAATAGTTGCCCATGTTAATGGTGAATATGGCGGTACAAAAATCGTAGCGCTTTGGTGTACCGTCTAGGAGCAGTAGGGTTTGTACGTTATGGACAGAAATCTTCGGAATCTTTCGTACATACGGAATCTTCCGTACATACACACGAACCCAGAGTTTTAGTAGTATACTAGACCGAGTGGGCCCGTTGGGCCCGTCCTCGTAGGGTTTCCATTGTAACCGGGAGGGGAGGAAAGGGGGAGGGTTGGGGGAGGGAAGGGGGAGGGAGGAGGGGAGGGGAGGGGGGGAGGGGAGGGGGGAGGGAGAGGGGAGGGAGGGGGTAGGGGGGAGGGAGGGGGAGAGGGGGGGATGGGAGGGGGAGGGGAGGGGGGAAGGGAGGAGGGAAAGGGGGGAGGGAGAGGGGAGGGAGGTGGGTAGGGGGGAGGGAGGGGGACCTCCCCTTTTCCCAGTACCCCTCTTTCCCCGTTGGGCCCGTCCTCGTAGGGTTTCCATTGTAACCGGGAGGAGGGGAGGGCGGGAAGGGGGAGGGAGGGAGGAGGGAGGTGTGGAGGGAGGAGGGGAGGGGAGGGAGGGGGGAGGGGAGGGAGGGGGGTAGGGGGGAGGGGAAGGGGGGAGGGAGGGGGACCTCCCCTTTTCCCAGTACTCCTCTTTCCCCGTTGGGCCGGTCCTCGTAGGGTTTCAATTGTAACCGGGAGGGGGGGAGGGAGGGTGGAAGGAGGGGGGAGAGGGATGGAAGGGTGGAGGGAGGGGGGGAGGGATTGGGGAGGGAGGGAAGGAGGGAGGGGGGAGTTAGGGGGGAGGGGGGAGGGAGTTGGGGAGGGAGGGGGAGGAGGGGGGGAGGGAGTGGGGATGGAGGTGGGAAGGAGGGGGGATGAAGGGGTTGAGGGGGGAAGGGGGACCTCCCCTTTTCCCAGTACCCCTCTTTCCCCGTTGGGCCCGTCCTCATAGGGTTTCCATTGTAACCGGGAGGGGGGAGGGAGGGAGGTGTGGAGGGAGGAGGGGAGGGGGAGGGAGAGGGGAGGGGAGGGGGGAAGGGGAGGGGGGAAGGGGGGAGGGAGTAGGGGGGAGGGGAGGGAGGGGGATCTCCCCTTTTCCCAGTACCCCTCTTTCCCCGTTGGGCCCGTCCCCGTAGGGTTTCCATTGTAACCGGGAAACACTTGCCCCGGTGGCCCACGAGCATAGGGGCCCAATGCTGATCTGTGTATGTTAAGTGACTTGCAATTAAAAAAAATACTTTAAAAAAAGATAAGTGCTTTTTAAGTGCTTGTTTTGAAACATTCGCGGTCACATAGTGCTTCTCACTGCGATCTGTTAGTGGTGCTTTTCGAAACAATGTAGCACCCATCTCAAACAAGCATTGGGAGGATGGGAGGGAGGGAAGGGGAGGGAGGGAGGAGAGAGGTGTGGAGGGATGGGGGAAGGGGAGGGGGGAACGGGGGGAAGGGGGAGGGAGAGGAGAGGGAGGGGGGATGGGATGGGGGAAGGGGGGAGGGAGGGGGACCTCCCCTTTTCCCAGTACCCCTCTTTCCCCGTTGGGCCCGTCCTCGTAGGGTTTCCATTGTAACCGGGAGGAGGGGAGGGAGGGAGGGAGGAGGGAGGTGTGGAGGGAGGAGGGGAGGGGGAAGGGGGAGGGAGAGGGTTAGGGGGGAGGGGGAGGGGAGGGGAGGGAGGGGGACCTCCCCTTTTCCCAGTACCCCTCTTTCCCCGTTGGGCCCGTCCCCGTAGGGTTTCCTTTGTAACCAGAAGGGGGGGAGGGAGGGTGGAAGGAGGGGGGAGGGGGAGAGGGATGGAAGGGTGGAGGGAGGGGGGGAGGGATGGAGGGAAGGAGGGAGGGGGGGGAGTTAGGGGAGGAGGGGTGAGGGAGGTGGGGAGGGAGTTGGGGAGGAGGGGGGGAGGGAGTGGGGATGGAGGTGGGAAGGAGTGGGGAGGAAGGGGTTGAGGGGGGAAGGGGGGGGAGGGAGGGAATAGGGGCCCCATGCTGATCTGTGTATGTTAAGTGACTTGCACAACTTTAAAAAACTGGCAGTTGCCTTTCGCAACAATGTTGCAACAATCTCACACAAGCATTGTGACGTCACAAGCTGAAGATGTAAATTTAAAACCGAGCTGATCTCTCATTGGTGCACGGGTGCCATTGTGACATCACGCGCTGAAGCCTCTTCAAGAAAAGGGTTAGAAATGAAAATTAAACTTTAATATCTCTCTAGCTTTAAAAAGGTAGCTTCAATTTGAACGAAAGTACTTACAATAGTTGCCCATGTTAATGGTGAATATGGCGGTACAAAAATCGTAGCGCTTTGGTGTACCGTCAGGGAGGAGTAGGGTTTGTAAGTTATGGACAGAAACTCTTCGGAATCTTTGCGTACATACACATATACATACGGAATGTTGGACCGCAGAGTTTTAGTAGTATATAGATAGATAGATAGATACTAGACCGAGTGGGCCCGTTGGGCCCGTCCTCGTAGGGTTTCCATTGTAACCGGGAGGATGGGAGGGAGGGAAGTGGGAGGGAGGGGGGGAGGGGAGGGTGGAGTGGAGGGGGGAGGGGAGGGGGAAGGGGGGGAGGGGGATGGGGAGGGAGAGGGGAGGGAGGGGGGTGGGGGGGAGGGTCTATTTTACTTTAAAATAAACAGCGTTCTTTGTTGAAAAGGAAATAAACTTATCTATAGAGCATCAGCTTTTTTTAAATAAATAAAATCAAACTTAATGAAAATCACATTCCTCATTTTAAATTAATGTCTTTGTTATAAATGAAATCAAACAGCGGGAGAGGCGACGGCGACTACACCTCCCGGCGGTCAGCGCTGCTGGGACGGGAGGGAGGGAGGGATGAGGGAGGGAGGAGAGTGGGGAGGGAGGGGTACCTCCCCTTTTCCCAGTACTCTTCTTTCCCAAACCACCAAGCCCCCTGTTGTCCCCCTCCCCAGTCCCCTTTCTCAGACCCCCCCATTCTCTCTCCCCAGATACACTCTTACTCTCCCCCCTTTCCCCAGCACACCCCTTTCCCCGTTGGGCCCGTCCTCGTAGGGTTTCCATTGTAACCGTGAGGCAGGGAGGGAGGGGGGAGGGAGGGAAGAGGGAGGTGTGGAGGGAGGAGGGGAGGGGGAGGGAGGGGGAGGGGGGAAGGGGGGGAGGTGGAGGGAGGGGGGAGGGAGAGGGGGAGGGGTGGGTGGAAGGGGGGAGGGTGGAAGGGGGAGGGAGGGGGACCTCCCCTTTTCCCAGTACCCCTCTTTCCCCGTTGTGCCCGTCCTCGTAAGGTTTCCATTGTAACCGGGAGGGGAGTGGGGGGGAGGGAAGGGAGGAGGGAGGTGTGGAGGGGGGAGGGGAGGGGGAGGGGGAATGGGGAAGGGGGAGGGAGAGGGGAGGGAGGGGGTAGGGAGGGGGGAAGGGGGGAGGGAGGGGGACCACCCGTTTTCCCAGTACCTCTCTTTCCCCGTTGGGCCCGTCGTCGTAGGGTTTCCATTGTAACCGAGAGGAGGGGAGGTAGGGAAGGGGGAGGGAGGGAGGAGGGAGGTGTGGAGGGAGGAGGGGAGGGGGAGGGAGGAGGGGAGGGGGAGGGAGGGGGAAGGGGGGAGGAAGAGGGGAGGGAGGGGGGTAGGGGGGAGGGAGGGGGGAGGGGAGGGGGGTGAGGGAGGGGGACGTCCCCTTTTCCCAGTACCCCTCTTTCCCCGTTGGGCCCGTCCTCGTAGGGTTTCCATTTTAACCGGGAGGAGGGGAGGGAGGGAAGGGGAGGGAGGGAGGAGGGAGGTGTGGAGGGAGGAGGGGAGGGGAGGGAGGGGGTAGGGGGGAGGGGGAGGGAGGGGGGGAGGGGAGGGGGAAGGGGGAAGGGAGGGGGACCTCCCCTTTTCCCAGTACCCCTCTTTCCCCGATGGGCCCGTCCTCGTAGGGTTTCAATTGTAACCGGGAGGGGGGAGGGAGGGTGGAAGGAGGGGGGAGAGGGATGGAAGGGTGGAGGGAGGGGGGAGGGATTGGGGAGGGAGGGATGGAGGGAAGGAGGGAGGGGGGGAGTTAGGGGGGAGGGGGAGGGGGGAGGGAGTTGGGGAGGGAGGGGGAGGAGGGGGGAGGGAGTGGGGATGGAGGTGGGAAGGAGGGGGGATGAAGGGGTTGAGGGGGGAAGGGGGACCTCCCCTTTTCCCAGTACCCCTCTTTCCCCGTTGGGCCCGTCCTCGTAGGGTTTCCATTGTAACCGGGAGGGGGGATGGAGGGAGGAGGGAGGTGTGGAGGGAGGAGGGGAGGGGGAGGGAGGGGGGAAGGGGAGGGGGAAGGGGGAGGGAAGGGGGAGGGGGTAGGGGGGAGGGGAGGGAGGGGGATCTCCCCTTTTTCCAGTACCCCTCTTTCCCCGTTGGGCCCGTCCCCGTAGGGTTTCCATTGTAACCGGGAGGGGGGAGGGAGGGTGGAAGGAGGGGGGAGGGGGAGAGGGATGGAAGGGTGGAGGGAGTTGGGAGGGAGTGGGGGAGGGTGGGATGGAGGGAAGGAGGGAGGGGGGGAGTTAGGGGCTGAGTGGTGATGGAGGTTGGGATTGAGGGGGAGGGAGGGGGGGAGGGAGTGGGGATGGAGGTGGGAAGGAGGGGGGAGAAAGGGGTTGAGAGGTGAAGTGGGACCTCCCCTTTTCCCAGTACCCCTCTTTCCCCGTTGGGCCCGTCCTCGTAGGGTTTCCATTGTAACCGGGAGGAGGGGAGGGAGGGAAGGGGGAGGGAGGGAGGAGGGAGGTGTGGAGGGAGGGGAGGGGGAGGGAGGGGGGAGGGGAGGGGGGAAGGGGGGGGAGGGGGGAGGGAGAGGGGGAGGGAGGGGGGGAGGGGGGTGAGGGGGGAGGGAGAGGGGTAGGGGGGGAGGGGAGGGGAAGGGGAGGGAGGGGGACCTCCCCTTTCCCAGTACCCCTCTTTCCCCGTTGGGCCCGTCCTCGTAGGGTTTCCATTGTAACCGGGAGGAGGGGAGGGAGGGAAGGGGGAGGGAGGGAGGTGTGGAAGGTGGAGGGGGAGGGAGGGGGAGGGGAGGGGGAAGGGGGGGAGGGAGGGGGGTGGAGGTGGGAAGGAGTGGGGAGGAAGGGGTTGAGGGGGGAAGGGGGGGAGGGAGGGAATAGGGGCCCCATGCTGAACTGTGTATGTTAAGTGACTCGCACAACTTTAAAAAACTGGCAGTTGCTTTTCGCAACAATGTTGCAACCATCTCACACAAGCATTGTGACGTCACAAGCTGAAGACCTTGAAAAAAAAGGTCAGAAAAAAATGATGTAAATTTAAAGTAGTAAACACCCAATAGCAGCCGCTTGTCCATCGCGAGCTGATCTCTCATTGGTGCACGGGTGCCATTGTGACATCACGCGCTGAAGCCCCTTCAAGAAAAGGGTTAGAAATGAAAAATTTAAACTTTAATATCTCTCTAGCTTTAAAAAGGTAGCTTCAATTTGAACGAAAGTACTTACAATAGTTGCCCATGTTAATGGTGAATATGGCGGTACAAAAATCGTAGCGCTTTGGTGTACCGTCTAGGAGGAGTAGGGTTTGTAAGTTAAGCCTCAAGCAAAGACACTTCGGAATCTTTCGTACATACGGAATCTATCGTACATACGGAATCTTTCGTACATACGGAATCTTCCGTACATACACACGAACGCAGAGTTTTAGTAGTATACTAGACCGAGTGGGCCCGTTGGGCCCGTCCTCGTAGGGTTTCCATTAGTAACCGGGAGGGGAGGAAAGGGGGAGTGTTGGGGGAGGGAAGGGGGAGGGAGGAGGGGAGGGAGGGTGGTAGGGGGGAGGGAGGGGGGAGAGGGGGAGATGGGAGGGGGGAGGGGAGGGGGGAAGGGAGGAGGGAAGGGGGGGAGGGAGAGGGGAGGGAGGTGGGTAGGGGGGAGGGAGGGAGGGGGACCTCCCCTTTTCCCAGTACCCCTCTTTCCCCGTTGGGCCCGTCCTCGTAGGGTTTCCATTGAAACCGGGAGGAGGGGAGGGCGGGAAGGGGGAGGGAGGGAGGAGGGAGGTGTGGAAGGAGGAGGGGAGGGGAGGGAGGGGGGAGGGGAGGGAGGGGGGTAGGGGGGGAGGGGGGGGAGAGGGGAGGGGGGAGGGGATGGGGAAGGGGGGAGGGAGGGGGACCTCCCCTTTTCCCAGTACTCCTCTTTCCCCGTTGGGCCCGTCCTCGTAGGGTTTCAAGGAGGGGGGAGAGGGATGGAAGGGTGGAGGGAGGGGGTAGGGATTGGGGAGGGAGGGATGGAGGGAAGGAGGGAGGGGGGAGTTAGGGGGGAGGGAGGGGGAGGGAGTTGGGGAGGGAGGGGGAGGAGGGGGGAGGGAGTGGGGATGGAGGTGGGAAGGAGGGGGGATGAAGGGGTTGAGGGGGGAAGGGGGACCTCCCCTTTTCCCAGTACCCCTCTTTCCCCGTTGGGCCCGTCCTCATAGGGTTTCCATTGTAACCGGGAGGGGGGGAGGGAGGGAGGAGGGAGGTGTGGAGGGAGGAGGTGAGGGGGAGGGATGGGGGGAGGGGAGGGGGAAGGGGAGGGGGGAAGGGGGGAGGGGGGAGGGGAGGGAGGGGGATCTCCTCTTTTCCCAGTACCCCTCTTTCCCCGTTGGGCCCGTCCCCGTAGGGTTTCCATTGTAACCGGGAGGGGGGGAGGGAGGGTGGAAGGAGTGGGGAGGGGGAGAGGGATGGAAGGGTGGAGGGCGGGGGGAGGGAGTGGGGGAGGGTGGGATGGAGGGAAGGAGGGAGGGGGGGAGTTAGGGGCTGAGTGGTGATGGAGGTTGGGATTGAGGGGGGAGGGAGGGGGGAGCGAGTGGGGATGGAGGTGGGAAGGAGGGGGGAGGAAGGGTTTGAGGGGGGAAGTGGAACCTCCCCTTTTCCCAGTACCCCTTTTTCCCCCACCACCAAGCCCCCTCCGCAACGACCCCTGTTGTCCCCCTCCCCAGTCCCCATTCTCAGACCCCCCCCCCATTCTCTCTCTCCCCCAGACACACTCTCAGTGCTTTTTTCGAAACACTTGCCCCGGTGGCCCACGAGCATAGGGGCCCAATGCTGATCTGTGTATGTTAAGTGACTTGCAATAAAAAAAAATACTTTAAAAAAAGATAAGTGCTTTTTAAGTGCTTGTTTTGAAACATTCGCGGTCACATAGTGCTTCTCACTGCGATCTGTTAGTGGTGCTTTTCGAAACAATGTAGCACCCATCTCAAACAAGCATTGGGAGGATGGGAGGGAGGGAAGGGGAGGGAGGGAGGAGAGAGGTGTGGAGGGAGGGGGGGAAGGGGAGGGGGGAACGGGGGGAAGGGGGAGGGAGAGGGGAGGGAGGGGGGATGGGATGGGGGAAGGGGGGAGGGAGGGGGACCTCCCCTTTTCCCAGTACCCCTCTTTCCCCGTTGGGCCCGTCCCCGTAGGGTTTCCATTGTAACCGGGAGGGGGGGAGGGAGGGTGGAAGGAGGGGGGAGGGGGAGAGGGGTGGAAGGGTGGAGGGAGGGGGGAGGGAGTGGGGGAGGGTCGGATGGAGGGAAGGAGGGACGGGTGAGTTAGGGGCTGAGTGGTGATGGAGGTTGGGATTGAGGGGGGAGGAAATGGGGATGGAGGTGGGAAGGAGGGGGGAGGAAGAGGTTGAGGGGGGAAGTGGGACCTCCCCTTTTCCCAGTACCCCTCTTTCCCCCACCACCAAGCCCCCACCGCAACGAACCCTGTTGTCCCCCTCCCCAGTCCCCATTCTCAGACCCCCCCCATTCTCTTGGAATAAAAAAAAATACTTTAAAAAAAATAAGTGCTTTTTAATTGCTTGTTTTGAAACATTCGCGGTTAAGTGCTTTTTAAAAAAACATTCGCGGTTAAGTGCTGGTTTTGAAACATTCGCGGCTACTTAGTGCTTCTGTCAGTTGCTTTTCGAAACAATGTTGCAACCATCTCACACAAGCATTGGGAGGATGGGAGGGAGGGAAGGGGAGGGAGGGAGGAGGGAGGTGTGGAGGGAGGAGGGGAGGGTGGGGGGAAGGGGGCGGGAGAGGGGAGGGAGGGGGGATGGGATGGGGAAGGGGGGAGTGAGGGGGACCTCCCCTTTTCCCAGTACCCCTCTTTCCCCGTTGGGCCCGTCCTCGTAGGGTTTCCATTGTAACCGGGAGGAGGGGAGGGAGCGAAGGGGGAGGGAGGGAGGAGGGAGGTGTGGAGGGAGGGGAGGGGGAGGGAGGGGGGAGGGGGGAAGGGGGGAGGGGGGAGGGAGAGGGGGAGGGAGGGGGGGAGGGGGTGAGGGGGGAGGGAGAGGGGTAGGGGGGGGGAGGGGAGGGGGAAGGGGAGGGAGGGGGACCTCCCCTTTTCCCAGTACCCCTCTTTCCCCGTTGGGCCCGTCCTCGTAGGGTTTCCATTGTAACCGGGAGGAGGGGAGGGAGGGAAGGGGGAGGGAGGGAGGTGTGGAGGGTGGAGGGGGAGGGAGGGGGGAGGGGAGGGGGGAAGGGGGGAGGGAGGGGGGGTGGAGGTGGGAAGGAGTGGGGAGGAAGGGGTTGAGGGGGGAAGGGGGGGGAGGGAGGGAATAGGGGCCCCATGCTGATCTGTGTATGTTAAGTGACTCGCACAACTTTAAAAAACTTGCAGTTGCTTTTCGCAACAATGTTGCAACCATCTCACTCAAGCATTGTGACGTTCCAAGCTGAAGACCTTGAAAAAAAAGGTCAGAAAAAAAATTATGTAAATTTAAAGTAGTAAACACCCAATAGCAGCCGCTTGTCCATCGCGAGCTGATCTCTCATTGGTGCACGGGTGCCATTGTGACATCACGCGCTGAAGCCCCTTCAAGAAAAGGGTTAGAAATGAAAAAATTAAACTTTAATATCTCTCTAGCTTTAAAAAGGTAGCTTCAATTTGAACGAAAGTACTTTCAATAGTTGCCCATGTTAATGGTGAATATGGCGGTACAAAAATCGTAGCGCTTTGGTGTACCGTCTAGGAGGAGTAGGGTTTGTAAGTTAAGCCTCAAGCAAAGACACTTCGGAATCTTTCGTACATACGGAATCTTTCGTACATACGGAATCTTTCGTACATACGGAATCTTCCGTACATACACACGAACGCAGAGTTTTAGTAGTATACTAGACCGAGTGGGCCCGTTGGGCCCGTCCTCGTAGGGTTTCCATTGTAACCGGGAGGGGAGGAAAGGGGGAGGGTTGGGGGAGGGAAGGGGGAGGGAGGAGGGGAGGGAGGGGGGGAGGGGAGGGGGGGAGGGGGGAGGGAGAGGGGAGGGAGGGGGGTAGGGGGGAGGGAGGGGGGAGATGGGGGGATGGGAGGGGGGAGGGGGGAAGGGAGGAGGGAAGGGGGGGAGGGAGAGGGGAGGGAGGTGGGTAGGGGGGAGGGAGGGAGGGGGACCTCCCCTTTTCCCAGTACCCCTCTTTCCCCGTTGGGCCCGTCCTCGTAGGGTTTCCATTGTAACCGGGAGGAGGGGAGGGCGGGAAGGGGGAGGGAGGGAGGAGGGAGGTGTGGAGGGAGGAGGGGAGGGGAGGGAGGGGGAGGGGAGGGAGGGGGAGGGAGAGGGGAGGGGGGAGGGGGAGGGGAGAGGGGAGGGGGAGGGGAGGGGGAAGGGGGGAGGGAGGGGGACCTCCCCTTTTCCCAGTACTCCTCTTTCCCCGTTGGGCCCGTCCTCGTAGGGTTTCAATTGTAACCGGGAGGGGGGGAGGGAGGGTGGAAGGAGGGGGGAGAGGGATGGAAGGGTGGAGGGAGGGTGGGAGGGATTGGGGAGGGAGGGAAGGAGGGAGGGGGGAGTTAGGGGGGAGGGGGGAGGGAGTTGGGGAGGGAGGGGGAGGAGGGGGGAGGGAGTGGGGATGGAGGTGGGAAGGAGGGGGGATGAAGGGGTTGAGGGGGGAAGGGGGACCTCCCCTTTTCCCAGTACCCCTCTTTCCCCGTTGGGCCTGTCCTCATAGGGTTTCCATTGTAACCGGGAGGGGGGGAGGGAGGGAGGAGGGAGGTGTGGAGGGAGGAGGGGAGGGGGAGGGAGGGGGGGAGGGGAGGGGGGAAGGGGAGGGGGGAAGGGGGTAGGGGGAGGGGAGGGAGGGGGATCTCCCCTTTTCCCAGTACCCCTCTTTCCCCGTTGGGCTCGTCCCCGTAGGGTTTCCATTGTAACCGGGAGGGGGGGAGGGAGGGTGGAAGGAGGTGGGAGGGGGAGAGGGATGGAAGGGTGGAGGGAGGGAGCAGGGAGTGGGGGAGGGTGGGATGGAGGGAAGGAGGGAGGGGGGGAGTTAGGGGCTGAGTGGTGATGGAGGTTGGGATTGAGGGGGGAGGGAGGGGGGGGAGCGAGTGGGGATGGAGGTGGGAAGGAGGGGGGAGGAAGGGGTTGAGGGGGGAAGTGGAACCTCCCCTTTTCCCAGTACCCCTCTTTCCCCGTTGGGCCCGTCCTCGTAGGGTTTCCATTGTAACCGGGAGGAGGGGAGGGCGGGAAGGGGGAGGGAGGGAGGAGGGAGGTGTGGAGGGAGGAGGGGAGGGGAGGGAGGGGGGAGGGGGGAAGGGGGGGGAAGATGGGGAAGGGGGAGGGAGAGGGGAGGGAGGGGGGATGGGATGGTGGAAGGGGGGAAGGAGGGGGACCTCCCCTTTTCCCAGTACTCCTCTTTCCCCGTTGGGCCCGTCCTCGTAGGGTTTCAATTGTAACCGGGAGGGGGGAGGGAGGGTGGAAGGAGGGGGGGAGAGGGATGGGTGGAGGGAGGGAGGGATGGAGGGAAGGAGGGAGGGGGGAGTTAGGGGGGAGGGGGAGGGAGTTGGGGAGGGAGGGGGAGGAGGGGGGGAGGGAGTGGAGGGGGGAGGGAGTGGGGATGGAGGTGGGAAGGAGGGGGGATGAAGGGGTTGAGGGGGGAAGGGGGACCTCCCCTTTTCCCAGTACCCCTCTTTCCCCGTTGGGCACGTCCTCATAGGGTTTCCATTGTAAGTGGGAGGGGGGGAGGGAGGGAGGAGGGAGGTGTGGAGGGAGGTGTGGAGGGAGGAGGGGAGGGGGAGGGAGGGGGGAGGGGAGGGGGAAGGGGAGGGGAAGGTGGGAGGGGGTAGGGGGGAGGGGAGGGAGGGGGATCTCCCCTTTTCCCAGTACCCCTCTTTTCCCGTTGGGCCCGTCCCCGTAGGGTTTCCATTGTAACCGGGAGGGGGGGAGGGAGGGTGGAAGGAGGGGGGAGAGGGATGGAAGGGTGGAGGAAGGGGGGGAGGGATTGGGGAGGGAGGGATGGAGGGAAGGAGGGAGGGGGGAGTTAGGGGGGAGGGGGGAGGGAGGGGGGAGGGAGTTGGGGGGGAGGGGGAGGTGGGGGGGAGGGAGTGGGGATGGAGGTGGGAAGGAGGGGGGATGAAGGGGTTGAGGGGGGAAGGGGAACTCCCCTTTTCCCAGTACCCCTCTTTCCCCGTTGGGCCCGTCCTCATAGGGTTTCCATTGTAACCGGGAGGGGGGGAGGGAGGGAGGAGGGAGGTGTGGAGGGAGGAGGGGAGGGGGAGGGAGGGGGGAGGGGAGGGGGAAGGGGAGGGGGAAGGGGGGAGGGGTTAGGGGGGAGGGGAGGGAGGGGGATCTCCCCTTTTCCCAGTACCCCTCTTTCCCCGTTGGGCCCGTCCCCGTAGGGTTTCCATTGTAACCGGGAGGGGGGGAGGGAGGGTGGAAGGAGGGGGGAGGGGGAGAGGGATGGAAGGGTGGAGGGAGGGGGGAGGGAGTGGGGGAGGGTGGGATGGAGGGAAGGAGGGAGGGGGGGAGTTAGGGGCTGAGTGGTGATGGAGGTTGGGATTGAGGGGGGAGGGAGGGGGGGAGCGAGTGGGGATGGAGGTGGGAAGGAGGGGGGAGGAAGGGGTTGAGGGGGGAAGTGGAACCTCCCCTTTTCCCAGTACCCCTCTTTCCCCCACCACCAAGCCCCCTCCGCAACGACCCCTGTTGTCCCCCTCCCCAGTCCCCATTCTCAGACCCCCCCCCCCATTCTCTCTCTCCCCCAGACACACTCTCAGTGCTTTTTTCGAAACACTTGCCCCGGTGGCCCACGAGCATAGGGGCCCAATGCTGATCTGTGTATGTTAAGTGACTTGCAATAAAAAAAAATACTTAAAAAAAAGATAAGTGCTTTTTAAGTGCTTGTTTTGAAACATTCGCGGTCACATAGTGCTTCTCACTGCGATCTGTTAGTGGTGCTTTTCGAAACAATGTAGCACCCATCTCAAACAAGCATTGGGAGGATGGGAGGGAGGGAAGGGGAGGGAGGGAGGAGAGAGGTGTGGAGGGAGGGGGGGAAGGGGAGGGGGGAACGGGGGGAAGGGGGAGGGAGAGGGGAGGGAGGGGGGATGGGATGGGGGAAGGGGGGAGGGAGGGGGACCTCCCCTTTTCCCAGTACCCCTCTTTCCCCGTTGGGCCCGTCCTCGTAGGGTTTCCATTGTAACCGGGAGGAGGGGAGGGAGGGAGGAGGGAGGTGTGGAGGGAGGAGGGGAGGGGGGGGAGGGGAGGGGGGGAAGGGGGAGCGAGAGGGTTAGGGGGAGGGGGAGGGGGGAGGGGAGGGGGGAAGGGGAGGGAGGGGGACCTCCCCTTTTCCCAGTACCCCTCTTTCCCCGTTGGGCCCGTCCCCGTAGGGTTTCCTTTGTAACCAG
This sequence comes from Rhinoraja longicauda, assembly GCF_053455715.1. Lineage (NCBI taxonomy): Eukaryota > Metazoa > Chordata > Chondrichthyes > Rajiformes > Arhynchobatidae > Rhinoraja > Rhinoraja longicauda. The sequence continues at coordinate 90,989 of NW_027601568.1, forward strand.
AAGGGGGGGAGGGAGGGAGGAGGGAGGGGGACGGGGAGAGGGATGGAAGGGTGGAGGGAGGGGGGGGATGATGGAGGGAAGGAGGGAGGGGGGGAGTTAGGGGAGGAGGGGTGAGGGAGGTGGGGAGGGAGTTGGGGAGGAGGGAGTGGGGATGGAGGTGGGAAGGAGTGGGGAGGAAGGGGTTGAGGGGGGAAGGGGGGGAGGGAGGGAATAGGGGCCCCATGCTGATCTGTGTATGTTAAGTGACTTGCACAACTTTAAAAAACTGGCAGTTGCTTTTCGCAACAATGTTGCAACAATCTCACACAAGCATTGTGACGTCACAAGCTGAAGATGTAAATTTAAAACCGAGCTGATCTCTCATTGGCGCACGGGTGCCATTGTGACATCACGCGCTGAAGCCCCTTCAAGAAAAGGGTTAGAAATGAAAATTTAAACTTTAATATCTCTCTAGCTTTAAAAAGGTAGCTTCAATTTGAACGAAAGTACTTCCAATAGTTGCCCACGTTAATGGTGAATATGGCGGTACAAAAATCGTAGCGCTTTGGTGTACCGTCAGGGAGGAGTAGGGTTTGTAAGTTATGGACAGAAACTCTTCAGAATCTTCCGTACATACACATATACATACATACATACGGAATGTTGGACCGCAGAGTTTTAGTAGTATACTAGAAAAGAGGGCCCGTTGGGCCCGTCCCCACACCCCCCATTCTCTCCTCCCCCAGCCCCACCCTTACTCTCCAAGTGTGCCCGTTGGGGAGGGCCCGTTGGGCCCGTCCCCACACCCCCCATTCTCTGCTCCCCCAGCCCCACTCTTACTCTCCAAGATGTTTTTTTTTTTTTTCCTAATCAGATGTGCAGTACTTTGGTCAACGTGGGTTGTTTTTAAATGTGCTATACAAATAAAAGTGACTTGACTTGACTTGACTTGCAATAACAAAAAAGACTTCTTGGTAGCTTTTCGAAACAATGTAGCCGTCACAAGCTGAAAACTAAATCCTTGCTGAAAACTAAATCCTTTTCTGGAAACTTTTGGAAACAAATGTAGCCCCTTGAAGAAAAGGGTTAGAAATGAAAATTTAAACTTTAATATCTCTCTAGCTTTAAAAAGGTAGCTTCAATTTGAACGAAAGTACTTACAATAGTTGCCCAGGTTAATTGTGAATACGGCGGTACAAAAATCGTAGCGCTTTGGTGTACCGTCTTGGAGGAGTAGGGTTTGTAAGTTAAACTTCCGTACATACACACATACATCCCTACATACGAACGCAGAGTTTTAGTATTATATAGATAGACTAGACCGAGTGGGCCCGTTGGGCCCGTCCTCGTAGGGTTTCCATTGTAACCGGGAGGGGAGGAAAGGGGGAGGGTTGGGGGAGGGAAGGGGGAGGGAGGAGGGGAGGGAGGGGGAGGGGAGGGGGGGGAGGGAGAGGGGAGGGAGGGGGTAGGGTGGAGGGAGGGGGGAGAGGGGGGGATGGGAGGGGGAGGGGTGAAGGGAGGAGGGAAGGGGGGGAGGGAGAGGGGAGGGAGGTGGGTAGGGGGGAGGGAGGGAGGGGGACCTCCCCTTTTCCCAGCACCCCTCTTTCCCCGTTGGGCCCGTCCTCGTAGGGTTTCCATTGTAACCGGGAGGAGGGGAGGGCGGGAAGGGGGAGGAGGGAGGAGGGAGGTGTGGAGGGAGGAGGGGAGGGGAGGGAGGGGGGAGGGGGGGGAGGGGGAGGGAGGGGGAGGGAGAGGGGAGGGAGGAGGGGAGGGAGGCGGACCTCCCCTTTTCCCAGTACTCCTCTTTCCCCGTTGGGCCCGTCCTCGTAGGGTTTCAATTGTAACCGGGAGGGGGGGAGGGAGGGTGGAAGGAGGGGGGAGAGGGATGGAAGGGTGGAGGGAGGGGGGGAGTTAGGGGGGAGGGGGGAGGGAGGGGGAGGGAGTTGGGGAGGGGGAGGAGGGGGGGAGGGAGTGGGGATGGAGGTGGGAAGGAGGGGGGATGAAGGGGTTGAGGGGGGAAGGAGGACCTCCCCTTTTCCCAGTACCCCTCTTTCCCCGTTGGGCCCGTCCTCGTAGGGTTTCCATTGTAACCGGGAGGAGGGGAGGGATGGAGGAGGGAGGTGTGGAGGGAGGAGGGGAGGGGGGGGAGGGGAGGAGGGGGAGGGAGAGGGTTAGGGGGGAGGGGGAGGGGGGAGGGGAGGGGGGAAGGGGAGGGAGGGGGACCTCCCCTTTTCCCAGTACCCCTCTTTCCCCGTTGCGCCCGTCCCCGTAGGGTTTCCTTTGTAACCAGAAGGGGGGGGGAGGGAGGGTGGAAGGAGGGGGGAGGGGGAGAGGGATGGAAGGGTGGAGGGCGGGGGGAGGGATGGAGGGAAGGAGGGAGGGGGGGAGTTAGGGGAGGAGGGGTGAGGGAGGTGGGCAGGGAGTTGGGGAGGAGGGGGGGAGGAAGGAGGGGGAGGGGGAGAGGGATGGAAGGGTGGAGGGAGGGGGGAGGGATGGAGGGAAGGAGGGAGGGGGGGAGTTAGGGGAGGAGGGGTGAGGGAGGTGGGGAGGAGGGGGGGAGGGAGTGGGGAGGGAGGGGGGGAGTTAGGGGAGGAGGGGTGAGGGAGGTGGGGAGGGAGTTGGGGAGGTGGGGGGGGAGGGAGTGGGGATGGAGGTGGGAAGGAGTGGGGAGGAAGGGGTTGAGGGGGGAAGGGGGGGAGGGAGGGAATAGGGGCCCCATGCTGATCTGTGTATGTTAAGTGACTTGCACAACTTTAAAAAACTGGCAGTTGCTTTTCGCAACAATGTTGCAACTATCCTCACACAAGCATTGTGACGTCACAAGCTGAAGACCTTGAAAAAAAAAGGTCAGAAAAAAAATCATGTAAATTTAAAACCGAGCTGATCTCTCATTGGTGCACGGGTGCCATTGTGACATCACGCGCTGAAGCCCCTTCAAGAAAAGGGTTAGAAATGAAAAATTTAAACTTTAATATCTCTCTAGCTTTAAAAAGGTAGCTTCAATTTGAACGAAAGTACTTACAATAGTTGCCCATGTTAATGGTGAATACGGCGGTACAAAAATCGTAGCGCTTTGGTGGACCGTCTGGGAGGAGTAGGGTTTGGCCCCTTCAAGAAAAGTGTTAGAAATGAAAATTTAAACTTTAATATCTCTCTAGCTTTAAAAAGGTAGCTTCAATTTGAACGAAAGTACTTACAATAGTTGCCCAGGTTAATGGTGAATACGGCGGTACAAAAATCGTAGCGCTTTGGTGTACCGTCTGGGAGGAGTAGGGTTTGTAAGTTATGGACAGAAATCTTCGGAATCTTCCGTATATACACACGGAATCTTCCGTATATACATACGGAATGTTGGACCGCAGAGTTTTAGTAGTATATAGATAGACTAGAAAAGAGAGCCCGTTGGGCCCGTCCCCACACCCCCCATTCTCTCCTCCCCCAGCCCCACTCTTACTCTCCAAGTGTGCCCGTTGGGCCCGTCCTCCTGATCTGTGTATGTCAAGTGACCACTATAGCCTTCTTTTTTTTTTTTTTTTTCCTAATCAGATGGGTTTTTTTTTTTTCCTAATCAGATGTGCAGCACTTTGGTCAACGTGGGTTGTTTTTAAATGTGCTATACAAATAAAACTGACTTGACTTGACTTGACTTGACTTGCAATAACAAAAAAGACTTCTTGGAAGCTTTTCGAAACAATGTAGCCGTCACAAGCTGAAAACTAAATCCTTGCTGAAAACTAAATCCTTTTCTGGAAACTTTTGGAAACAAATGTAGCCCCTTGAAGAAAAGGGTTAGAAATGAAAATTTAAACTTTAATATCTCTCTAGCTTTAAAAAGGTAGCTTCAATTTGAACGAAAGTACTTACATTAGTTGCCCAGGTTAATGGTGAATACGGCGGTACAAAAATCGTAGCGCTTTGGTGTACCGTCTTGGAGGAGTAGGGTTTGTAAGTTAAACTTCGGAATCTTCCGTACATACACACATACATACATACATACGAACGCAGAGTTTTAGTATTATACTAGACCAAGTGGGCCCGTTGGGCCCGTCCTCGTAGGGTTTCCATTGTAACCGGAGGGGAGGAAAGGGGTTGGGTTGGGGGAGGGAAGGGGGAGGGAGGAGGGGAGGGAGGAGGGGAGGGGGGAGGGAGAGGGGAGGGAGGGGGGTAGGGGGGAGGAGGGGGAGAGGGGGGGATGGGAGGGGGGGAGGGGAGGGGGGAAGGGAGGAGGGAAGGGGGGGAGGGAGAGGGGAGGGAGGTGGGTAGGGGGGAGGGAGGGAGGGGGACCTCCCCTTTTCCCAGTACCCCTCTTTCCCCGTTGGGCCCGTCCTCGTAGGGTTTCCATTGTAACCGGGAGGAGGGGAGGGCGGGAAGGGGGAGGGAGGGAGGAGGGAGGTGTGGAGGGAGGAGGGGAGGGGAGGGAGGGGGAGGGGAGGGAGGGGGTTAGGGGGGAGGGGGAGGGAGAGGGGAGGGGGGAGGGGGAAGGGGGGGAGGGAGGGGGGAGGAGTTGGGGAGGGAGGGGGAGGAGGGGGGGAGGGATGGAAGGGTGGAGGGAGGGGGGGGAGGGATTGGGGAGGGGAGGGATGGAGGGAAGGAGGGAGGGGGGAGTTAGGGGGGAGGGGGGAGGGAGGGGGGAGGGAGTTGGGGGAGGGAGGGGAGGAGGGGGGGAGGGAGTGGGGATGGAGGTGGGAAGGAGGGGGGATGAAGGGGTTGTGGGGGGAAGGGGGACCTCCCCTTTTCCCAGTACCCCTCTTTCCCCCGTTGGGCCTGTCCTCATAGGGTTTCCATTGTAACCGGAGGGGGGGAGGGAGGGAGGAGGGAGGTGTGGAGGGAGGAGGGGAGGGGGAGGGAGGGGGGGAGGGGAGGGGGGAAGGGGAGGGGGAAGGGGGTAGGGGGGAGGGGAGGGAGGGGGATCTCCCCTTTTCCCAGTTACCCCTCTTTCCCCGTTGGGCCCGTCCCCGTAGGGTTTCCATTGTAACCGGGAGGGGGGGAGGGAGGGTGGAAGGAGGGGGGAGGGGGAGAGGGATGGAAGGGTGGAGGGAGGGGGAGGGAGTGGGGGAGGGTGGGATGGAGGGAAGGAGGGAGGGGTGGAGTTAGGGGCTGAGTGGTGATGGAGGTTGGGATTGAGGGGGGAGGGGAGGGGGGGAGCGAGTGGGGTTGGAGGTGGGAAGGAGGGGGGAGGAAGGGGTTGAGGGGGGAAGTGGAACCTCCCCTTTTCCCAGTACCCCCTCTTTCCCCCACCACCAAGCCCCCTCCGCAACGACCCCTGTTGTCCCCCTCCCCAGTCCCCATTCTCAGAACCCCCCCCATTCTCTCTCTCCCCCAGACACACTCTCAGTGCTTTTTCGAAACACTTGCCCCGGTGGCCCACGAGCATAGGGGCCCAATGCTGATCTGTGTATATTAAGTGACTTGCAATAAAAAAAAAAATACTTTAAAAAAAGATAAGTGCTTTTTAAGTGCTTGTTTTGAAACATTCGCGGTCACATAGTGCTTCTCACTGCGATCTGTTAGTGGTGCTTTTCGAAACAATGTAGCACCCATCTCAAACAAGCATTGGGAGGATGGGAGGGAGGGAAGGGGGGGGAGGGAGGAGAGAGGTGTGGAGGGAGGGGGGAAGGGGAGGGGGGAACGGGGGGAAGGGGGAGGGAGAGGGGAGGGAGGGGGGATGGGATGGGGGAAGTGGGGGAGGGAGGGGGACCTCCCCTTTTCCCAGTACCCCTCTTTCCCCGTTGGGCCCGTCCCCGTAGGGTTTCCATTGTAACCGGGAGGGGGGGGAGGGAGGTTGGAAGGAGGGGGGAGGGGGAGAGGGGTGGAAGGGTGGAGGGAGGGGGGGAGGGAGTGGGGGAGGGTCGGATGGAGGGAAGGAGGGACGGGTGAGTTAGGGGCTGAGTGGTGATGGAGGTTGGGATTGAGGGGGGGAGAGAGTGGGGATGGAGGTGGGAAGGAGGGGGGAGGAAGAGGTTGAGGGGGGAAGTGGGACCTCCCCTTTTCCCAGTACCCCTCTTTCCCCCACCACCAAGCCCCCACCGCAACGACCCCTGTTGTCCCCCTCCCCAGTCCCCATTCTCAGACCCCCCCCCCCATTCTCTTGGAATAAAAAAAAATACTTTAAAAAAAAAAAGTGCTTTTTAATTGCTTGTTTTGAAACATTCGTGGTTAAGTGCTTTTTAAAAAAACATTCGCGGTTAAGTGCTGGTTTTGAAACATTCGCGGCTACTTAGTGCTTCTGTCAGCTGCTTTTCGAAACAATATTGCAACCATCTCACACAAGCATTGGGAGGATGGGAGGGAGGGAAGGGGAGGGGAGGGAGGAGGGAGGTGTGGAGGGAGGAGGGGAGGGAGGGGGAAGGGGAGGGGGGGAAGGGGGCGGGAGAGGGGAGGGAGGGGGGATGGGATGGGGAAGGGGGGAGTGAGGGGGACCTCCCCTTTTCCCAGTACCCCTCTTTCCCCGTTGGGCCCGTCCTCGTAGGGTTTCCATTGTAATCGGGAGGAGGGGAGGGAGGGAAGGGGGAGGGAGGGAGGAGGGGAGGTGTGGAGGGAGGGGAGGGGGAGGGAGGGGGGAGGGGAGGGGGGAAGGGGGGGGAGGGGGGAGGGAGAGGGGGAGGGAGGGGGGGGGGTGAGGGAGAGGGGTAGGGGGGTGAGGGGAGGGGGAAGGGGGGGAGGGGGACCTCCCCTTTTCCCAGTACCCCTCTTTCCCCGTTGGGCCCCGTCCTCGTAGGGTTTCCATTGTAACCGGGAGGAGGGGAGGGAGGGAAGGGGGAGGGAGGGAGGTGTGGAGGGTGGAGGGGGAGGGAGGGGGGAGGGGAGGGGGGAAGGGGGGAGGGAGGGGGGGTGGAGGTGGGAAGGAGTGGGGAGGAAGGGGTTGAGGGGGGAAGGGGGGGGGAGGGAGGGAATAGGGGCCCCATGCTGATCTGTGTATGTTAAGTGACTCGCACAACTTTAAAAAACTGGCAGTTGCTTTCGCAACAATGTTGCAACCATCTCACACAAGCATTGTGACGTCACAAGCTGAAGACCTTGAAAAAAAGGTCAGAAAAAAAATTATGTAAATTTAAAGTAGTAAACACCCAATAGCAGCCGCATGTCCATCGCGAGCTGATCTCTCATTGGTGCACGGGTGCCATTGTGACATCACGCGCTGAAGCCCCTTCAAGAAAAGGGTTAGAAATGAAAAATTTAAACTTTAATATCTCTCTAGCTTTAAAAAGGTAGCTTCAATTTGAACGAAAGTACTTACAATAGTTGCCCATGTTAATGGTGAATACGGCGGTACAAAAATCGTAGCGCTTTGGTGTACCGTCTGGGAGGAGTAGGGTTTGGCCCCTTCAAGAAAAGTGTTAGAAATGAAAATTTAAACTTTAATATCTCTCTAGCTTTAAAAAGGTAGCTTCAATTTGAACGAAAGTACTTACAATAGTTGCCCAGGTTAATGGTGAATACGGCGGTACAAAAATCGTAGCGCTTTGGTTGTACCGTCTGGGAGGAGTAGGGTTTGTAAGTTATGGACAGAAATCTTCGGAATCTTCCGTATATACACACGGAATCTTCCGTATATACATACGGAATGTTGGACCGCAGAGTTTTAGTAGTATACTAGACCGAGTGGGGCCCGTTGGGCCCGTCCTCGTAGGGTTTCCATTGTAACCGGGAGGGGAGGAAAGGGGGAGGGTTGGGGGAGGGAAGGGGGAGGAGGAGGGGAGGGAGGGGGGTAGGGGGGAGGGAGGGGGGAGAGGGGGGGGATGGGAGGGGGAGGGGAGGGGGGAAGGGAGGAGGGAAGGGGGGGAGGGAGAGGGGAGGGAGTTGGGTAGGGGGGAGGGAGGGAGGGAGGGGGACCTCCCCTTTTCCCAGTACCCCTCTTTCCCCGTTGGGCCCGTCCTCGTAGGGGTTTCCATTGTAACCGGGAGGAGGGGAGGGGCGGGAAGGGGGAGGGAGGGAGGAGGGAGGTGTGGAAGGAGGAGGGGAGGGGAGGGAGGGGGGAGGGGAGGGAGGGGGGGTAGGGGGGAGGGGGAGGGAGAGGGGGGGAAGGGGGGAGGGGGGAGGGAGGGGGACCTCCCCTTTTCCCAGTACTCCTCTTTCCCCGTTGGGCCCGTCCTCGTAGGGTTTCAAGGAAGGGGGAGAGGGATGGAAGGGTGGAGGGAGGGGGGGAGGGATTGGGGAGGGAGGGATGGAGGGAGGGGGGAGTTAGGGGGGGGGAGGGGGGAGGGGAGTTGGGGAGGGAGGAGGAGGGGAGGGAGTGGGGATGGAGGTGGGAAGGAGGGGGGATGAAGGGGTTGAGGGGGGAAGGGGGACCTCCCCTTTTCCCAGTACCCCTCTTTCCCCGTTGGGCCCGTCCTCATAGGGTTTCCATTGTAACCGGGAGGGGGGGAGGAGGGAGGTGTGGAGGGAGGAGGGGAGGGGGAGGGAGGGGGGGAGGGGAGGGGGGAAGGGGAGGGGGGAAGGGGGTAGGGGGGAGGGGAGGGAGGGGATCTCCTCTTTTCCCAGTACCCCTCTTTCCCCGTTGGGCCCGTCCCCGTAGGGTTTCCATTGTAACCGGGAGGGGGGGAGGGAGGGTGGAAGGAGGGGGGAGGGGGAGAGGGATGGAAGGGTGGAGGGAGGGGGGAGGGATTGGGGGAGGGTGGGATGGAGGGAAGGAGGGAGGGGGGAGTTAGGGGCTGAGTGGTGATGGAGGTTGGGATTGAGGGGGGAGAGAGTGGGGATGGAGGTGGGAAGGAGGGGGGAGGAAGAGGTTGAGGGGGAAGTGGGACCTCCCCTTTTCCCAGTACCCCTCTTTCCCCCACCACCAAGCCCCCACCGCAACGACCCCTGTTGTCCCCCTCCCCAGTCCCCATTCTCAGACCCCCCCCCATTCTCTTGGAATAAAAAAAAATACTTAAAAAAAAATAAGTGCTTTTTAATTGCTTGTTTTGAAACATTCGCGGTTAAGTCCTTTTTAAAAAAACATTCGCGGTTAAGTGCTGGTTTTGAAACATTCGCGGCTACTTAGTGCTTCTGTCAGTTGCTTTTCGAAACAATGTTGCAACCATCTCACACAAGCATTGGGAGGATGGGAGGGAGGGAAGGGGAGGGAGGGAGGGAAGGGGAGGGAGGGAGGAGGGAGGTGTGGAGGGAGGAGGGGAGGGAGGGGGGGAAGGGGAGGGGGGAAGGGGGCGGGAGAGGGGGACGGAGGGGGGATGGGATGGGGAAGGGGGAGGGAGGGGGACCTCCCCTTTTCCCAGTACCCCTCTTTCCCCGTTGGGCCCGTCCTCGTAGGGTTTCCATTGTAACCGGGAGGAGGGGAGGGAGGGAAGGGGGAGGGAGGAGGGAGGTGTGGAGGGAGGGGAGGGGGAGGGAGGGGGGAGGGGAGGGGGGGAAGGGGGGGAGGGGGAGGGAGAGGGGGAGGGAGGGGGGAGGGGGAAGGGGGGTGAGGGGGGGAGGGAGAGGGGTAGGGGGGGAGGGGAGGGGAAGGGGAGGGAGGGGGACCTCCCCTATTCCCAGTACCCCTCTTTCTCCGTTGGGCCCATCCTCGTAGGGTTTCCATTGTAACCGGGAGGAGGGGAGGGAGGGAAGGGGGAGGGAGGGGAGGTGTGGAGGGTGGAGGGGGAGGGGGAGGGAGGGGGGGAGGGGAGGGGGAAGGGGGGGAGGGAGGGGGGGTTGGAGGTGGGAAGGAGTGGGGAGGAAGGGGTTGAGGGGGGAAGGGGGGGGAGGGAGGGAATAGGGGCCCCATGCTGATCTGTGTATGTTAAGTGACTCGCACAACTTTAAAAAACTGGCAGTTGCTTTTCGCAACAATGTTGCAACATCTCACACAAGCATTGTGACGTCACAAGCTGAAGACCTTGAAAAAAAAGGTCAGAAAAAAAATCATGTAAATTTAAAGTAGTAAACACCCAATAGCAGCTGCTTGTCCATCGCGAGCTGATCTCTCATTGCTGCACGGGTGCCATTGTGACATCACGCGCTGAAGCCCCTTCAAGAAAAGGGTTAGAAATGAAAATTTAAACTTTAATATCTCTCTAGCTTTAAAAAGGTAGCTTCAATTTGAACGAAAGTACTTACAATAGTTGCCCAGGTTAATGGTGAATATGGCGGTACAAAAATCGTAGCGCTTTGGTGTAACTTCAGGGAGGAGTAGGGTTTGTAAGTTATGGACAGAAACTCTTCGGAATCTTCCGTACATACACATATACATCCGGAATGTTGGACCGCAGAGTTTTAGTAGTATATAGACTAGACCGAGTTGGCCCGTTGGGCCCGTCCTCGTAGGGTTTCCATTGTAACTGGGAGGATGGGAGGGAGGGAAGTGGGAGGGAGGGAGGAGGGAGGTGTGGAGGGAGCAGGGGAGGGGGAGGGAGGGGGGGAGGGGAGGGTGGAGTGGAGGGGGAAGGGGGGGAGGGAGGGGGACCTCTTTTCCCAGTACCCCTCTTTCCCCGTTGGGCCCGTCCCCGTAGGGTTTCCATTGTAACGGGGAGGGGGGAGGGGAGGGAGGGGGGTAGGGGGGAGGGGGAGGGAGGGGGAGGGAGAGGGAAGGGGGGAGGGAGGGGGACCTCCCCTTTTCCCAGTACTCCTCTTTCCCCATTGGGCCCGTCCTCGTAGGGTTTCCATTGTAACCGGGAGGGGGGGAGGGAGGGAGGAGGGAGGTGTGGAGGGAGGTGTGGAGGGAGGAGGGGAGGGGGAGGGAGGGGGGGAGGGGAGGGGGAGGGGGGAAGAGGGGTAGGGGGAGGGGAGGGAGGAGGGGAGGGAGGGGGAACTCCCCTTTTCCCAGTACCCTCTTTCCCCGTTGGGCCCGTCCCCGTAGGGTTTCCATTGTAACCGGGAGGGGGGGAGGGAGGGTGGAAGGAGGGGGGAGGGGGAGAGGGGTGGAAGGGTGGAGGGATGGGGGGAGGGAGTGGGGGAGGGTCGGATGGAGGGAAGGAGGGAGGGGTGAGTTAGGGGCCGAGTGGTGATGGAGGTTGAGATTGAGGGGGGAGAGAGTGGGGATGGAGGTGGGAAGGAGGGGGGGAGGAAGTGGTTGAGGGGGAAGTGGGACCTCCCCTTTTCCCAGTACCCCTCTTTCCCCCACCACCAAGCCCCCACCGCAACGACCCCTGTTGTCCCCCTACCCAGTCCCCATTCTCAGACCACCCCCCATTCTCTTGGAATAAAAAAAAATGCTTTAAAAAAAAAAGTGCTTTTTAATTGCTTGTTTTGAAACATTCGCGGTTAAGTGCTTTTTTAAAAAACATTCGCGGTTAAGTGCTGGTTTTGAAACATTCGCGGCTACTTAGTGCTTCTGTCAGTTGCTTTTCGAGGGAGGGAGTAGGGAGGTGTGGAGGGGGGAGGGGAGGGGGAGGGAGAGGGGGAGGGGAGGGGGGAAGGGGGGGAGGGAGAGGGGAGGGAAGGGGGTAGGGGGGAGGGGGAGGGAGGGGGGAAGGGGAGGGAGGGGGGAAGGGGAGGGGGAGGGAGGGGGGGAGGGAGAAGGGAGGGAGGGGGGAGGGAGGGGAACCTCCCATTTTCCCAGTACCCCTCTTTCCCCATTGGGCCCGTCCTCGTAGGGTTTCCATTGTAACCGGGAGGAGGGGAGGGAGGGAAGGGGGAGGGAGGGAGGAGGGAGGTGTGGAGGGAGGAGGGGAGGGGAGGGGGAGGGGAGGGGGGAGGAGGGAGGGAGAGGGGAGGGAGGGGGGTAGGGGGGGAGGTAAGGGGGAGGGAGGGGGAGGGGAGGGGGGAAGGGGGAGGGAGGGGGATCTCCCCTTTTCCCAGTACCCCTCTTTCCCCGTTGGGCCCGTCCTCGTAGGGTTTCCATTGTAACCGGGAGGAGGGGAGGGAGGGAAGGGGGAGGGAGGGAGGTGGGAGGTGTGGAGGGAGGAGGGGAGGGGAGGGAGGGGGAGGGGAGGGAGGGTGGTAGGGGGGAGGGGGAGGGAGGGGAAGGGGGGAGGGGAGGGGGAAGGGCGGTAGTGAGGGGGACCTCCCCTTTTCCCAGTACCCCTCTTTCCCCGTTGGGCCCGTCCTCGTAGGGTTTCCATTGTAACCGGGAGGAGGGGAGGGAGGAAGGGGGAGGGAGGGAGGAGTTAGGGGAGGAGGGGTGAGGGAGGTGGGGAGGGAGTTGGGGAGGAGGGGGGAGGGAGTGGGGATGGAGGTGGGAAGGAGTGGGGAGGAAGGGGTTGAGGGGGGAAGGTGGGAGGGAGGGAATAGGGGCCCCATGCTGATCTGTGTATGTTAAGTGACTTGCACAACTTTAAAAAACTGGCAGTTGCATTTCGCAACAATGTTGCAACCATCTCACACAAGCATTGTGACGTCACAAGCTGAAGACCTTGAAAAAAAGGTCAGAAAAAAAATTATGTAAATTTAAAACCGAGCTGATCTCTCAATTGGTGCACGGGTGCCATTGTGACATCACGCGCTGAAGCCCCTTCAAGAAAAGGGTTAGAAATGAAAATTTAAACTTTAATATCTCTCTAGCTTTAAAAAGGTAGCTTCAATTTGAACGAAAGTACTTACAATAGTTGCCCATGTTAATGGTGAATACGGCGGTACTAAAATCGTAGCGCTTTGGTGTACCGTCTGGGAGGAGTAGGGTTTGGCCCCTTCAAGAAAAGTGTTAGAAATGAAAATTTAAACTTTAATATCTCTCTAGCTTTAAAAAGTAGCTTCAATTTGAACGAAAGTACTTACAAATAGTGCCCAGGTTAATGGTGAATACGGCGGTACAAAAATCGTAGCGCTTTGGTGTACCGTCTGGGAGGAGTAGGGTTTGTAAGTTATGGACAGAAATCTTCGGAATCTTCCGTATATACATACGGAATCTTCCGTATATACATACGGAATGTTGGACCGCAGAGTTTTAGTACTATATAGATAGATAGATAGATAGAAGATAGATAGATAGATAGATAGATGCAACGATTTTACTGCATTTAACAGCCCAGGGTGGTTGCAATATTGCTTTAATGCAACGCCAGCGCTGCATTTAACATTGCAGTGGCCTGCAAAGTTATTTTAATGCGTTGCATCAGTTGCATTTAACATTTGAGTGGTTTTGCATGATTATTGCAATTAATTTTATTGCATTAAACATCCTAATACGATGCATTAGTCGCATTTAACATTTGAGAGGTTTTGCAGGATTATTATTGCATTTCACATCGCAGGGTGTTGCAATATTTCTTTAATGCAAGGCGATCACTGCATTTAACATTGCAGCAGCCTGAAAAGTCATCCTAATGCGATGCATTTGTTGCATTTAACATTTGAGAGGTTTTGCAAAATTATTGCAATTAATTTAAAGCATATAACATCCATTGGGGGTAGCTAGGTGACTTTAATGCAAGGCCATCACTGCATTTAACATTGCAGCAGCCTGCAAAGTTATCCTAATGCGATGCATCAATTGCATTTAACATTTGAGCGGTTTTGCATGATTATTGCAACAGACCCAAACACAAACCCAAACACAAACTCAAACACAAACCCAAACACAGACCCAAACACAGACCCAAACACAGACTCAAACACAGACCCAACACAGACCCAAACACAAACCCAAACACAAACCCAAACACTGACCCAAACACAAACCCAAACACAAACCCAAACATAAACCCACACACAGACCCAAACCCAAACACAAACTCAAACACAAACCCAAACACAGACCCCAACACAGACCCAAACACAGACTCAAACACACCCAAACACAGACCCAAACACAAACCCAAACACAAACCCAAACACAGACCCAAACACAAACCCAAACACAAACCCAAACACAGACCCAAACACAAACCCAAACACCAACCCAAACACAAACACAAACCCAAACCCAAACATAAACCCACACACAGACCCAAACCCAAACACAAACCCAAACACAAACCCAAACACAAACCCACACACAGACCCAAACCCAAACACAAAACCCAAACACAAACCCAAACACAGACCCAAACACAGACCCAAACACAGACTCAAACACAGACCCAAACACACACCCACACACAGACACACACACACAGACACACACACAGACACACACAGACCCACACACATCAGACACACTTCCCGGAAGCACTTCCAATGCCGGATAGTCTCCTCCCTGCCCTGGAGGTTCCGCCACGTGCCGGGGGGTAGTAAATACAATAATAATACTATAGTAATAATAATTAATATTATTAATAATAATAAGAATTAATCAAGATTGATTGATCGATCGGTGGGTGGGTGGATGGATGTCAGGAGGAACCGTACACCAGTAAAGATTTTAATGCGTTGCATCAGTTGCATTTAACATTTGAGTGGTTTTGCATGATTATTGCAATTAATTTTATTGCATTAAACATCCCAGGAGGCTACAATATTTCTTTAATGCAAGGCCATCACTGCATTTAACTTTGCAGCAGTCTGCAATGTTATCATAATAAAATGCATTAGTTGCATTGAACATTTGAGAGATTTTGCATGATTATTACAATGATTTTAATGCGTTTAATACCCCAGAACAGCTGCAATTTTGCTTTAATGCAAGGCCTGCGCTGCATTTAACATTGCAGGAGCCTGCAAAGTTGTTCTAATGCGTTGCATTAATTGCATTTAACATTTGAGAGGTTTTGCAAAATTATTGCAATTAATTTTATTGCATTTAACATCCCAGGGGGTTGCAATATTGCTTTAATGCAACGCCAGCGCTGCATTTAACAATGCAGCAGCCTGCAAAGTTATCCTAATACGATGCATTAGTCGCATTTAACATTTGAGAGGTTTTGCAGGATTATTATTGCATTTCACATCGCAGGGTGTTGCAATATTTCTTTAATGCAAGGCGATCAGTAGCAGCAATCAGCAGTAGCAGCAACAGTAGCAATCAGCAGTAGCAGCAGAGGTAGCAATCAGCAGTAGCAGCAGCCAGCAGCAGCAGCCAGCAGCACCAAGCTGAGTTGCTTGGGAAGTATTGTGTGGGGATTGTGTGGGGATAGTAAGAGTAAGACCTGTGTGATCTCCCCGGACAAGTTTCGATCGCCTAGCTTGGGGTCGGAGAGGAATTTCCCGGATTTTTTCCCAAATTGGCCTGGGTTTTTTATCCGGTTTTTCGCCTCTCCCAGGAGATCACTCAGTTCTTTTGGGTGGGCGGTTGGAGCAGCGGCCGGGCGGTAGGTTTAGTAACTGAGCACGGGGCTTTGTTTGGAGAGTATGAGTGCCAAGGCAGTTTTTTGTTCTGGGTGTCGGATGTGGGAATTTGGGAGTCTGATAGTCTTCCAGACATCCACATCTGTGCCAGGTGTGACGAGATGGGGCTCCTAAGGACCGTATTAGGAAACTGGAGCGGCAGATGAGTGATGACCTCGTCTGATGACTCGTGAGAGTTGAGGAGGTTATAGATAGGAGTTACAGAGAGGTGGTCACTCCTAGACCACGGGAGGTAGACAAGTGGGTCACTGTTAGGGGGGGCAAGGAACAGAAGCAGGGACTAGGGAGTACCCCGGTGGCTGTACCCCTTGGAAATAAGTACTGTTGGGGGGGACAGCCTACCTGGGGGGCAGCAACGGTGCCCGGGCCTCTGGCAAGGAGTCCGGCCCTGTTGCTCAGAAGGGTAGGGAAAGGAAGAGGAGAGCAGTAGTAATAGGGGACTCTATAGTGAGGGGGTCAGATAGGCGTTTCTGTGACGCAGTCGGGAGACCCGGATGGTGGTTTGCCTCCCTGGTGCCGGTGTCCGGGATGTGTCTGAGCGTGTCCAGGATATCCTGAAAGGGGAGGGAGAGGAGCCAGAGGTCGTGGTACATATAGGTACCAACAATATAGGTAGGATAAGGGAAGAGGTCCTGAAAGGAGAATTCAGGGGGCTAGGAAGAGAGTTTAAAAAAAGGACTTCCAAAGTAATAATCTCAGACTTACTGCCTGTGCCACGCGATAGTGAGAATAGGAATGGAGTGAGGTGGAGGATAAATACGTGGCTGAGGAACTGGTGCAGGGAGCAGGGTTTCAAGTTTCTGGATCATTGGGACCTCTTCTGGGGGGAAGTATGACCTGTACAAAAAAGGACGGGTTGCATCTGAACCCGAGGGGAACCAATATCCTGGCGGGGAGATTTGCTAAAATAACTGCGGAGACTTTAAACTAGTACGGTTGGGGGGAGGGACTCAAACACAGATAGCTAATAGGCAGTGTGTGAGGCAGGAGGCAGAAAAGGGAAACACTCAGACCCAATATGTAGGAGAGAAAGAAGGGGAAAGAAATAAACTGAGAATAAGAAATGATGGGTCCCTTAAATGTGTATATTTTAATGCTAGGAGCATTGTAAGAAAGGTGGATGAGCTTAGAGCCTGGATTGACATCTGGAAGTATGATGTTGTGGCGATCAGTGAAACATGTTGCAGGAGGGTTGCGATTGGCAATTAAATATTCCAGGATTTCATTGTTTCAGATGTGATAGAATCGGAGGGGCAAGAGGTGGGGGTGTTGCATTGCTTGTCAGGGAGGATATCACAGCAGTGCTTTGGCAGGACAGACTAGAAGGCTCGATTAAGGAGGCTGTTTGGGTGGAACTCAGAAATGAGAAAGGTTTAGCAACACTTATAGGGGTGTATTATAGACCGCCAAATAAGGAACGAGAATTGGAAGAGCAAATATGTAAGGAGATAGCAGATATTAGTAGTAAGCACAGAGTGGTGATTGTGGGTGATTTCAATTTTCCGTATATAGACTGGGAATCACATTCTGTTAAAGGGCTGGATGGTTTGGAGTTTGTAAAATGTGTGCAGGATAGTTTTTTGCAGCAATACGTAGAGGTACCTACCAGAGAAGGGGCAGTGTTGGACCTCCTGTTAGGAAATGAGATGGGTCAGGTGACGGAGGTATGTGTTGAGGAGCACTTTGGGTCTAGTGATCATAATGCCATTAGTTTCAATATCATTATGGAGAAGGTCAAATCTGGACCAAGGGTTGAGATTTTGGATTGGAGAAAGGCTAATTTTGAGGAGATGAGAAAGGATTTAAAAGGAGTGAAATGGAAATTGTTGTTTTATGAAAAGGATATAATAGAGAAATGGAGGATATTTAAAGGTGAAATTTTGAGAGTACAGAGTCTTTATGTCCCTGTTCGGTGGAAAGGAAAGAATAATAATTTGAAAGAGCCGTGGTTTTCCAGGGAAATTGGACACTTGGTTCGGAAAAAGAGGGAGATATACAATAAATATAAGCGGCAGGGAGTAAATGAGGTTCTTGAGGAATATAAAGAATGTAAAAGGAATCTTAAAAAGGAAATTAGAAAAGCGAAAAAAGGATATGAGGCTGCTTTGGCAAGTAATGTAAAAGTAAACCCCAAGGGGTTCTACAGATATGTCAATAGCAAAAGGATAGTGAGGGATAAAATTGGTCCATTAGAGAGTCAGAGTGGACAGCTATGTGCTGAGCCGGAAGAAATGGGGGAGATATTAAACAATTTCTTTTCTTCGGTATTTACCGAGGAGAAGGATATTGAATTATGTGAGGTAAGCGAAACAAGTAGAGTAGTGATGGAAATTAGGAGGATTAAAGAAGAGGAGGTACGGACACTTTTGAAAAAATATAAAAGTGGATAAGTCTCCAGGTCCTGACAGGATATTCCCTAGGACATTGAGGGAAGTTAGTGCAGAAATAGCAGGGGCTATGACGGAAATATTTCAAACGTCATTAGAAACGGGGATGGTGCCGGAAGATTGGCGCATTGCGCATGTTGTGCCTTTGTTTAAAAAAGGTTCTAAAAGTAAACCTAGCAATTATAGACCTATTAGTTTGACATCTGTGGTGGGAAAATTAATGGAAAAGATACTTAGGGACAATATATATAATTATTTGGATAATCAAGGCCTGATTAGAAACAGTCAACATGGATTTGTGCCTGGAAGGTCATGTTTGACTAATCTTCTTGAATTTTTTGAAGAGGTTACCAGGGAAATTGATAAGGGCAAGGCTGTGGATGTTGTCTATATGGACTTTAGTAAGGCATTTGACAAGGTTCCACATGGAAGGTTGATTTAAGAAGGTTAAATCGTTGGGTATTAATAGTGAGGTTGCAAGATGGATTCAACAATGGCTGAATGGGAGATACAGAGGGTAACGGTTGACAATTGTATGTCAGGTTGGAGGCCAGTGTCTAGTGGAGTGCCCCAAGGATCTGTGTTGGGTCCACTGTTGTTTGTCATTTACATTAATGATCTGGATGATGGTGTGGCAATTGGATTAGTAAATATGCAGATGATACTAAGATAGGTGGAGTAGTTGATAGAGAGGTAGATTTTCAAAGTCTACAGAGAGACTTGGGCCTTTTGGAAGGGTGGGCTGAAAGATGGCAGATGGAGTTTAATGCTGATAAGTGTGAGGTGCTGCATTTTGGTAGAACAAATCAAAATAGGACGTACAGGGTAAATGGTAGGGAATTGAGGAATGCAGTGGAACAGAGGGATCTGGGAATAACTGTGGCATTGTTCCCTGAAGGTGGAATCTCATGTGGATAGGGTGGTGAAGAAGGCGTTTGGTATACTTGCCTTTATAAATCAGAGCATCGAGTATAGAAGTTGGGATGTAATGTTAAAATTGTACAGGGCATTGGTGAGGCCGAATCTGGAGTATGGTGTGCAGTTCTGGTCGCCAAATTATAGGAAGGATGTCGACAAAATGGAGAGGGTACAGAGGAGATTTACTAGAATGTTGCCTGGTTTCAGCACTTAGGCTACAGAGAGAGGTTGAACAGGTTGGGTCTTTATTGTTTGGAGCGTAGAAGGTTGAGGGGGGACTTGATAGAGGTTTTTTAAAATTTTGAGAGGGACGGACAGAGTTGACGTGGGTAGGCTTTTCCCTTTGAGAGTGGGGAAGATTCCAACAAGGGGACATAGTTTCAGAATTGAGGGACAAAGGTTTAGGGATAACATGAGGGGGAACTTCTTTACTCAGAGGGTTGTGGCTGTATGGAATGGGCTTCCGGTGGAAGTGGTGGAGGCTGGCTCGATTTTATCATTTAAGAGTAAATTGGATAGGTATATGGATAAGAGGGGATTAGAGGGTTATGGTCTGAGTGCAGGTAGATGAGACTAGGTCAGGGAGAATGGTCGGCGTGGACTGGTAGGGCCGGACAGGCCTGTTTCCATGCTATAGTTGTTATATGTTATATATATGTTAACATTGCAGCAGCCTGAAAAGTCATCCTAATGCGATGCATTTGTTGCATTTAACATTTGAGAGGTTTTGAAAAATCATTGCAATTAATTTAAAGCATATAACATCCATTGGGGGTAGCTAGGTGACTTTAATGCAAGGCCATCACTGCATTTAACATTGCAGCAGCCTGCAAAGTTATCCTAATGCGATGCATCAATTGCATTTAACATTTGAGCGGTTTTGCATGATTATTGCAACAGACCCCAAACACAAACCAAACCCAAACACAAACTCAAACATAGACCCAAACACAGACCCAAACACAGACTCAAACACAGACCCAAACACAGACCCAAACACAAACCCAAACACAGACCCAAACACAGACCCAAACACAAACCCAAACACAAACCCAAACACAGACCCAAACACAAACCCAAACACAAAACCCAAACACAAACCCAAACACAAACCCAAACACAAACCCACACACAGACCCAAACCCAAACACAAACCCAAACACAAACCCAAACACAGACCCAAACACAGACCCAAACACAGACTCAAACACAGACCCAAACACACACCCACACACAGACACACACACACAGACACACACACAGACACACACATCAGACACACTTCCCGGAAGCACTTCCAAATGCCGGATAGTCTCCTCCCTGCCCTGGAGGTTCCGCTACGTGCCGGGGGTAGTAAATACAATAATAATACTATAGTAATAATAATTAATATTATTAATAATAATAAGAATTAATCAAAGATTGATTCATCGATCGGTGGGTGGGTGGATGGATGTCAGGAGGAACCGTACACCAATAAAGATTTTAATGCGTTGCATCAGTTGCATTTAACATTTGAGTGGTTTTGCATGATTATTGCAATTAATTTTATTGCATTAAACATCCAGGAGGCTGCAATATTTCTTTAATGCAAGGCCATCACTGCATTTAACTTTGCAGCAGGCTGCAATGTTATCATAATACGATGCATTAGTTGCATTGAACATTTGAGAGATTTTGCATGATTATTACAATGATTTTAATGCGTTTAATACCCCAGAACAGCTGCAATTTTGCTTTAATGCAAGGCCTGCGCTGCATTTAACATTGCAGGTGCCTGCAAAGTTGTTCTAATGCGTTGCATTAATTGCATTTAACATTTGAGAGGTTTTGCAAAATTATTGCAATTAATTTTATTGCATTTAACATCCCAGGGGTTGCAATATTGCTTTAATGCAAACGCCAGCGCTGCATTTAACAATGCAGCAGCCTGCAAAGTTATCCTAATACGATGCATTAGTCGCATTTAACATTTGAGAGGTTTTGCAGGATTATTATTGCATTTCACATCGCAGGGTGTTGCAATATTTCTTTAATGCAAGGCGATCACTGCATTTAACATTGCAGCAGCCTGAAAAGTCATCCTAATGCGATGCATTTGTTGCATTTAACATTTGAGAGGTTTTGCAAAATTATTGCAATTAATTTTATTGCATTTAACATCCCAGGGGGTTGCAATATTGCTTTAATGCAACGCCAGCGTTGCATTTAACAATGCAGCAGCCTGCAAAGTTATCCTAATACGATGCATTAGTCGCATTTAACATTTGAGAGGTTTTGCAGGATTATTATTGCATTTCACATCGCAGGGTGTTGCAATATTTCTTTAGTGCAAGGCGATCGCTGCATTTAACATTGCAGCAGCCTGAAAAGTCATCCTAATGCGATGCATTTGTTGCATTAACATTTGAGAGGTTTTGCAAAATTATTGCAATTAATTTAAAGCATATAACATCCATTGGGGTAGCTAGGTGACTTTAATGCAAGGCCATCACTGCATTTAACATTGCAGCAGCCTGCAAAGTTATCCTAATGCGATGCATCAATTGCATTTAACATTTGAGCGGTTTTGCATGATTATTGCAACAGACCCAAACACAAACCCAAACACAAACTCAAACACAAACCCAAACACAGACCCAAACACAGACCCAAACACAGACTCAAACACAGACCCAAACACAGACCCAAACACAAACCCAAACACAAACCCAAACACAGACCCAAACACAAACCCAAACACAAACCCAAACACAGACCCAAACACAAACCCAAACACAAACCCAAACACAAACCCAAACACAAACCCACACACAGACCCAAACCCAAACACAAACCCAAACACAAACCCAAACACAAACCCAAACACAGACCCAAACACACACCCACACACAGACACACACACAGACACACACACACAGACACACACAGACCCACACACATCAGACACACTTCCCGGAAGCACTTCCAAATGCCGGATAGTCTCCTACCTGCCCTGGAGGTTCCGCTACGTGCCGGGGGTAGTAAATACAATAATAATACTATAGTATAATAATTAATATTATTAATAATAATAATAATTAATCAAAGATTGATTGATCGATCGGTGGGTGGGTGGATGGATGTCAGGAGGAACCGTACACCAATAAAGATTTTAATGCGTTGCATCAGTTGCATTTAACATTTGAGTGGTTTTGCATGATTATTGCAATTAATTTCATTGCATTAAACATCCCAGGAGGCTGCAATATTTCTTTAATGCAAGGCCATCACTGCATTTAACTTTGCAGCAGTCTGCAATGTTATCATAATACGATGCATTAGTTGCATTGAACATTTGAAAGATTTTGCATGATTATTACAATGATTTTAATGCGTTTAATACCCCAGAACAGCTGCAATTTTGCTTTAATGCAAGGCCTGCGCTGCATTTAACATTGCAGGAGCCTGCAAAGTTGTTCTAATGCGTTGCATTAATTGCATTTAACATTTGAGAGGTTTTGCAAAATTATTGCAATTAATTTTATTGCCTTTAACATCCCAGGGGGTTGCAATATTGCTTTAATGCAACGCCAGCGCTGCATTTAACAATGCAGCAGCCTGCAAAGTTATCCTAATACGATGCATTAGTCGCATTTAACATTTGAGAGGTTTGGCAGGATTATTATTGCATTTCACATCGCAGGGTGTTGCAATATTTCTTTAATGCAAGGCGATCACTGCATTAACATTGCAGCAGCCTGAAAAGTCATCCTAATGCGATGCATTTGTTGCATTTAACATTTGAGAGGTTTTGCAAAATTATTGCAATTAATTTTATTGCATTTAACATCCCAGGGGTTGCAAGATTGCTTTAATGCAACGCCAGCGCTGCATTTAACAATGCAGCAGCCTGCAAAGTTATCCTAATACGATGCATTAGTCGCATTTAACATTTGAGAGGTTTTGCAAAGTTATTGCAATTAATTTAAAGCATATAACATCCATTGGGGTAGCTAGGTGACTTTAATGCAAGGCCATCGCTGCATTTAACATTGCAGCAGCCTGCAAAGTTATCCTAATGCGATGCATCAATTGCATTTAACATTTGAGCGGTTTTGCATGATTATTGCAACAGACCCAAACACAAACCCAAACCCAAACACAAACTCAAACACAAACCCAAACACAGGCCCAAACACAGAGCCAAACACAGACCCAAACACAGACCCAAACACAAACCCAAACACAAACACAAACACAAACCCAAACACAAACACAAACACAAACCCAAACCCAAACACAAACCCAAACACAAACCCAAACACAAACCACACACAGACCCAAACACAAACCCAAACACAGACCAAACACAACCCAAACACAAACCCAAACACAGACCCAAACACAAACCCAAACCCAAACACAGACCCAAACCTAAACACAAACCCAAACACAGACTCAAACACACACCCACACACAGACACACACACAGACACACACACAGACACACACAGACCCACACACATCAGACACACTTCCCGGAAGCACTTCCAAATGCCGGATAGTCTCCTACCTGCCCTGGAGGTTCCGCTACGTGCCGGGG
>NW_027601569.1:0-11000 GCF_053455715.1 Rhinoraja longicauda
GACAGACAGTGGGTGCAGTGGGGAAATAATCCAGCAGCTCTGTGGGATGGAAGGTGTCCGAAGTGCGCGGTCAATATTAGTCTCTGGTGACCACAACGATTATCAATCCCTCTCCTGCATCCTCTCTCCCTCCACACCTTCATTCCATCCATTACTCAATGCAATCTGTCCATCATTATCCCTCTGATTTCATGGCCCTTCCCCTTGCCTTCTCACCCTCCCTCCCTCCCTCCCCTTGCTCCCCCCTCTCTCCACCTCGCCCCCCTTGCCCACCAGCCTCTCTCCTCCTTCTCTATTCCCCCTCTTCCCATCGTACCTGGGGAGGGGAGGTGTGGTGAGGGGAACAGCTGGGTCCCGGGGTGGGAGGTTGGGTGGGGGGGGAGGAACAGCTGGGTCCCGGGGTGGGAGGTTGGGTGGTGAGGGGAACAGCTGGGTCCCGGGGAGGGGAGGTGTGGTGAGGGGAACAGCTGGGTCCCGGGGTGGGAGGTTGGGTGGGGGGGGAGGAACAGCTGGGTCCCGGGGTGGGAGGTTGGGTGGGGGGGGAGGAACAGCTGGGTCCCGGGGTGGGAGGTTGGGTGGGGGTGAGGGGAACAGCTGGGTCCCGGGGTGGGAGGTTGGAGGGGGGGGGGGGGGAACAGCTGGGTCCCGGGGTGGGAGGTTGGGTGGGGGTGAGGGGAACAGCTGGGTCCCGGGGTGGGAGGTTGGAGGGGGGGGGGGGGGGGGAACAGCTGGGTCCCGGGGTGGGAGGTTGGAGGGGGGGGGGGGGGGGAACAGCTGGGTCCCGGGGTGGGAGGTTGGGTGGTGAGGGGAACAGCTGGGTCCCGGGGTGGGAGGTTGGGTGGGGGGGAGGAACAGCTGGGTCCCGGGGGGGGGGGGGGGGGGAGGAACAGCTGGGTCCCGGGGTGGGAGGTTGGGTGGGGGGGGTGGGTGCTCCCCCAGCAGAGGGGGTAAGGTAGGACTCGATCCTGATTGGAGGTGGGGGAGAGAAGCAACAGGTCACGTCCCCTTGATAACATATGATTAGTGTTTGTCCGCACTGGGCCTGCACTCGCTGGGGTTTAGAAGAATGACAGGGAACCTCATTGAAACTTGCCAAATAGTGAAAGGACTGGATTGAGTGAATGCAGAGGATGATTCCACAAGTGGGAGAATCTGGGACCAGAGGCCATAGCCTCCGAACAAAAGCAGATGTGGAGGCATTTCTTTAGCCAGATGGTGGTGAATCTGTCGACTTCATTACCGCAGATCGCTGTGGGGACCGTGTCAATGGATATTTTTTTACGTGGAGATTGATAGATTCGTGATCAGTATGGGTGTCAGGGGTCATGGGGAGAAGGCAGGAGAATGGGGTCGAGAGGGATAGATAGATTGAATGGTAGAATAGACTTGATGGGCCGAATGGTCTAATTCTGCTCCTACAATTTCTGAGGTTGGTCACAGGGGGGAGCAGGGCTAGTGACAGGGTGGGGGCAATGTCCTCTGGGTCTTGCTTCCCCGACCAGAGATAAAAGATGTTGTGCATTTACCCTGACGTTTATACCCCATATGAGATCATCCCTCAGCCTCTTGCCCTCCAAGGAATAAATTCCTAGCCAGTCCAATCTCTCCTTATAGCTCAGGCCGTTGTTCCTTGCAACATCCTCGTAAATTATCTCTGCAATCTTTCCAGCTTAAGAACATCTTTCCTATAATAGGATGACCAAAACTGATCTCACACTCCACACGTGACCTCACCAACATGACATCCCAACTTACCTTCGACAAGGTCCCACATAGGAGATTGGTGGGCAAAATTAGAGCACATGGTATTGGAGGTAGGGTACTGCCATGGATAGAAAGTTGGTTGACAGACAGAAAGCAAAGAGTGGGGATAAATGGGTCCCTTTCAGAATGGCAGGCAGTGACTAGTGGGGTACCGCAAGGCTCGGTGTTGGGACCGCAGCTATTTACAATATAAATCAATGACTTGGATGAAGGGATTAAAAGTACCATTAGCAAATTTGCCGATGATACAAAGCTAGGTGGCAGTGTGAACTGTGAGGAAGATGCTATGAGGTTCCAGGGTGACTTGGACAGGTTGTGTGAGTGGGCGGATGCATGGCAGATGCAGTTTAATGTGGATAAGTGTGAGGTCACTGAAAGGAAGCATGCAGGTACAGCAGGCAGTGAAGAAAGCCAATGGAATGTTGGCCTTCATAACAAGAGCAGTTGAGTATAGGAGCAAAGAGGTCCTTCTGCAGTTGTACCGGGCCCTGGTGAGACCACACCTGGAGTACTATGTGCAGTTTTGGTCTCCAAATTTGAGGAAGGATATTCTTGCTATTGAGGGCGTGCAGCATAGGTTTACTAGGTTAATTCCCGTAATGGCGGGACTGTCATATGTTGAAAGACTGGAGCGACTAGGCTTGTATACACTGGAATTTAGAAGGATGAGAGGGGATCTTATCGAAACGTATAAGATTATTAAGGGGTTGGACATGTTAGAGGCAGGAAACATGTTCCCAATGTTGGGGGAGTCCAGAACCAGGGGCCACAGTTTAAGAATAAGGGGTAGGCCATTTAGAACGGAGATGAGGAAAAACTTTTTTAGTCAGAGAGTTGTGAATCTGTGGAATTCTCTGCCGCAGAGGGCAGTGGAGGCCAATTCTCTGAATACATTCAAGAGAGAGACAGATACTGGTCTTAAGGATAGCGGAGTCAGGGGGTATGGGGAGAAGGTAGGAATGGGGTATTGATTGAGAATGATCAGCCATGATCACATTGAATGGCGGTGCTGGCTCGAAGGGACGAATGGCCTACTCCTGCACCTATTGTCTATTGTCTATCACATGTTACCTCACAATGGTAACATGACATCCCAACTTATGTATTCAGTACCTTTACTGATGAAGGCCAATGTACCAAAAGCCACCTTTGCCAACCTGTCGATTTGTAATGTCACCCTCAAGGAACTGTGCTCATGAACAAGGACCAGGGCCCCCAGTCTTAGAATAAAGGGGAGGCCATTTAAAACTGAGGTGAGAAGGAACTTTTTCACCCAGTGAATTTGTGGAATTTCCTGCCACAGAGGGCAGTGGAGGCCAAATCACTGGATGGATTTAAGAGAGAGTTAGATAGAGCTCTAAGGGTTGTGGAATCCAGGGATATGGGGAGAAGGCAGGCACGGATTACTGATTGTGGATGATCAGCCATGATCACAATGAATGGCGATGCTGGCTCGAAGGGCCCAATGGCCCCCTCCTGCACCTATTTTCTATGTTTCTATGTTTCTAACTCCTAAATCTTGCTGCTCTACAGCACTTCCCAGGGCCCTGCCATTCACTGATCCAGGGCACAAGCCTGGCCAGATGTTTCAGAGCATTTTGGAAAAAGTTCCCATTTTGGGAACATAAATTATCTCTATAACTCTTCCCCTGACTGTCCAGCGACCACGACAGCCCTTTCAGGTGACGCAGAGATTCACTTGCACCTCCTCCAACCTCATCTACAGCGCCCGCTGTTCTAGGAATATTGATTCATCTAACTTCAAGTCACACTTGCGTTCCCTCTCTGTCTGTCCCTCCCTCACCCTCGTCACTTTACTAGTTTCACTGTCGTGCTGCTTAGTTTCACTGTTGGTATCCACTTATTATCACCTTCTCCACAGCCAACAAGGGACCATTGTGGGCTCCATTGTTGCTTGATACACGTCGATGGCTTTGATTGCATCTTACCATACCTTTTATTCACTTGTTCTTTGTATATTTTCAAATCTCTAGTTCCCCGCTCACCCGACTCTCAGTTTGAAGAAGGGTCTCGACCCGATACGTCACCTATTCTTTTCTCCAGAGAAGCTGTCTAATCTGCTGTTACTCAAACATTTTTTATCTATCTTCCATAGTTTTTTGGAGAGTTATGAATAACAATGGGTCTGGCCCTTGGTGGAAGGTATTAAATGTGGGTAAGGCACATTACAGCATTATTGGGCAGGTGCGAGTGAGAGTAAACTGGGAGCAGCTGTTTTTGGGGTAACTCCACCTCTGACGTGTACGTGTTCTGCAGGAACGTGTGCTAGGACATTTATTGTTTGTGACATAAAAGGTGCACTTTGGGGGCTTGAATATAAGGGGAAATTATACAGTTAATCGCAAGAGGAATATCGATGTACTCCTTGAGGTCCAAATCCGTAAAAACATGAAAGTGGCAACACAAGTAGATACGGTGATAAGAAGGCATAGTCTTGAGGTCCAAATCCAAGGGGAATTGTTGTCCACTGCAGAACAAACTACTGTCCTCTCCAAAAGCTGGCCGCAAGGACAGGCAATAACGTATGAGGGGGCTTGGTACCTGAGGACGTGTCTCCCACTGGAACGGAAGACGGTTCCTGGGTAGATTCTCCAGTTGATGATCCCTGGGTCTGTTCTCCTGTGGAGATCTTGGGATCTGGAATGAAGGAACAGAGAGACGGTAGTGCGGCAACATCGCAACATGGCATCAAACTTCGAGATGTGTACAGCAATTCAAGGAGTGCCAATGTGGAGATATCAGCATCATCTGATATCCCGTCACCCACTCTCCATCAAAAACGTTCTTCACTCCACGTGCCCCCTCCCACTCCCCTTTAGAGTCAGGGTGAATTTCAGGGATTGACCATAGAGCACAGAAACAGGTCCATCGGCCCACCTCGTTCATGCTGACTTATCTGTTAGTCCCATTTGTCCACATGTTGCCCATATTCCAGTAAAACGTTGTTATCCACGCACATGTCCAAGTGACTTTTACATTTTGTTATTGTATCTGCCTCAACTATCTTCTCCGGCAGTTTGTTCCATACATCCACCACACAACATGAAATGGTTGCCCATCATGCTCCTATTAAATCTTTCCCCTCTTATCTTAAATGTATGTCCTGTGGTTCTTGCTTCCCCAACTCTGGATAAAAGGTGCTGTGCATTCACCCTATCAATTCCCGTCATAACCTAAAGCCTTCTTTACCACCCCATCTACTCGTGACTCCACTTTCAGTGAACTCTATCATTCACTCTGTCTGTCCTGTCCAGTTTGACTTCCCAACATGCAACCATGTAACGACCAAGGGGAAGAACCTTCCCTTTTATGAGCCAGGAAATGAGCCTCTCCTGGTGTTTCAGTGAGAGAGCATTTTGGCAACAAAGATTACAGCTCCATAGTTTTAAGAGAGTTATGAATAGGTCTGTCTGGACCTTGGGGGAAGTATTAAATTGGTACAGGGTCCATTACAGCGTTATTAGGCAGGAACTTGGGAGACTGAAATGGGGGCCACTGTTGTTATGCAAGTCCAAATCTGACGTGGGAGTTTCGCTGGGAAATGTCAATGTTCTCCGGAGATGCTGCTTGACTTGTTGAGTTAGTCCAGCACTTTGTGTCTTTTGTAACTGTGTGGAGATGATAAAATTGGTGAAGGTGCGGATGGTGAGGAAGGTTGTCAAAGTATTCAGCGGGATGTAGATTTGTGGGATGTAGATGTAGAAATGGGCAGAGAAACTGCAGATGGAATTTAATCCAAGTAAGTGTGAGGTGTTGCCCTTTGGAAGGACATATTGCAGGAGAGATTATGGAGTTAATAGCGAGGCCCTTGAGACCATTGATTTGCAGAGGGGGTTTGGGGTCCAAGTCCATAACAACCTGAAAGTGGCAATGATCAAAAGGCATATGGTATGCTTGCCTTCATCAGTCAGGGCATTGAGTATCAGAGGTAGTGGCTATCAAGGATTCTTTTGTTTAGGCAAGTGGACATGCAATGAATGGAGGGATATGGATTACGTGCAGGCAGGGGAGATGTGTTTAACGGCACTGATATTGTGGGACAATGGGCCTGTTCCTGTGCTTCATGGTCCCCACCACTGATACCTGAGCTTGCAGACCCTGCTGGGTCACTGGTCAATCCTTGACTTGAGTCTCCACTCGTTGCTCCCTGGGGTTCCTGAGTTGTGCCAGACGGTGGATCTGGAAGAAGAGAATGGAGGCGGGAGAGGGAGGGTGAGAGATTAAAACAGAATGATCAGCTCATCAGGTGGGAAGTCGGCTGTAAACAAAGAGTCCGTGCGAACACCAACAAATACCAACTCTCACAGGTCACACGTCTCACCTTCAACATTGCATCTTCCTCGAACACGAGCTACGCCTCACTCCCTTGTGAAGCCAGGCTTTTACAGAGTGCTCCCACACTCTCACTCCGACTCTCTCTCGCTCTGACTCTCTCTCTCCCCCACTCTCCCTCTCACTCACTCTCTCTCTCACTCACTCTCTCTCTCCCTCACTCTCTCTCCCTCACTCTCTCTCCCTCACTCTCTCTCTCTCCCCGACTCTCTCTCTCTCTCCCACTCTCCCTCTCCCTCACACTCTCTCTCTCCCCGACTCTCTCTCTCCCCGACTCTCTCTCTCCCCGACTCTCTCTCTCTGACTCTCTCTCTCTCTGTGACTTTCTCTCTCTCACTGTAACTCTCTCTCTGACTCCAGCATTCAGCCCCTGCCCCTATGGGTCAGTCTGTCTTCAAAATACATTCTCCTCAAGGTCTCCACTTACTTTCCACTTCATCCTCAATCTCATGTTCATAAATTCATGTCAGAGGAACAGAATGAGGCAATTCGGCCCATCGACCACTCCGCCATTTACTCATGGCTGATACTGTACATCGTTCCCTGCCAACACTATTCTCCTTCTCCTCGAAACCTTTGTCCATCTTCGTAATCAAAAACTGTCAATCTCCACTTTAAAAATACCATCGTCTTGGAGATACCAATGTCCACAGCCTTCTGTGGCAATGAATTCAACAGATTCACCAGCATCTGGCTAGATAAATCCTCCTCCTCAGCTCGTATCTAAAGGTATGTCTCTTTATTCTGAGGCTGTGCCCATTGGCCCTATATTCTTTCAATACTGGAAACATCCTCTCCACATCCACTCTATCTAGGCCTCTCATTATAGGGTGAGTTTTGATGTGATCTCCCCCTCATGTTTCTAAACTCCAGTGAGTACAGGCCCGATCTCCAATCACACATTCCCTCCTTACCACCCGTTTAATTCTTCTACACTTACTCGTTTTAAACACATTTCTACTTGCCCTTTCTCCTCCTCTCTCCACGACCCTCCGCCCCTCACTCTCCATCTCTACCCTCTCCGCAATGCTCCAACTCCACTCTCCCTGGGGTATTCTCCCCCCCACTCCAGTCCCCCTCCTCCCCCACCCCACACTCTCTGCTCCTCCACTCCAGACCCTCTTCTCAAGTTACCCTCCCCAACTTGTCCCCCACTGCTCCAATGATCCACCCATCGATACCTGAGCTTGTATCTGGTTCTGGGACAGTGGACAAATCCTCCCGGGGTTCGGCTGTTGTTTCCTGGGGTTCCTCAGTTGGTACGGAGGCTGGATCTGTAATAAAGTGTGGACAGACAGTGGGTGCAGTGGGGAAATAATCCAGCAGCTCTGTGGGATGGAAGGTGTCCGAAGAGCACGGTGACACCAGTCTCTGGTGACTCCAATTGTCCAGCCGCCTCCTGCACCGTGTATCCTGACACCTCCCCTTGTATTCCCTCCCCTACTCCAGCCTCCCCTCACTCCAGACTCCTAATCCCACTTTACACTCCCCCCCAACACAACACACCCTCCTCCGTCACTCCACGCTTCGTCCACACGCACCCCGCTCTCAATCGTCCCCATCCAACTCTCTCTCCTCCCCAACACCCTCTCCCTCCACCCACACACCTCCTCCCAAACCACTCTCCATCCAGCCTCACCACTCGCTTCCTTCACTCCACCTACCAACCCCGTTGCACGCTCTCTCCACATCCCCAGCCCAACCCCTCCTCCTTAACCCCACCCTCCCTCCCTCCCCCCACCCTCCCTCCCTCCCCCCACCCCATCCTCTCCCCACCCCACACGTTAAACTCCACCGATCCGACTCTATCCTCCCTCTTATCCAGACCCCTCCCCTCGCTCCAAACATCATCCTCCCCACACTCCAGACCCCTACTCATCACTCCAGACCCCCTCCTCCCACACTACAGACTCCACCCCCCCACTCCGGAGCCTCCTCCTCGTTCCAAATCCAACTCTCCCCACTCCAGAACCCATCCTTCCCCCACTCCACACTACCCTCTCACTCCAGATCCCCTCAACCCCTACTCTCTCCTTCCTCTCCCTGGTGCCAATGGTCCTCTTGTCTCCCAATCCTACTCTTCCCCCACTGGCATGATGCTTTGGTGCAAGACCCTGTCCCAATGATCCCTCCCTCGATACCTGAGCTTGTATCTGGTTCTGGGACAGTGGACAAATCCTCCCGGGGTTCGGGTGTTGTTTCCTGGGGTTCCTCAATTGGTCCGGAGGTTGGATCTGTAATAAAGTGTGGACAGACAGTGTAGAGGGGAAATAATGCAGCAGCTCTGTGGGATGGAAGGTGTCCGAAGTGCACGGCGACACCAGTCTCTGGTGACCCCAATTATCCAGCCCTCTCCTGCACTGCATATCCTGACATCTCCCCTTGCATTCCCTCTCCCTCTCTCCAACCTCCCCTCACTCCAGACTCCTTCCTATTCCCACTTTACACTTCCCCCCAACACCACACTGTCCTCTCCCATCCCGTGCTCCCTCCTCCCTCACTCAACGCCCCTTCCTCCCTCACCGCGCCCTCAACCCTCCCCCACCCCACACTCTCTCCTCCCCCAAACCCCTCACCCTGCACCCTCACCCCACACACCTCCCCCATCCCCCTCTGCATCCACTCTCACCCCACACCTCCCACACCCTCTCCATCTAGCCTCACCCCTCACTCCCTTCACTCCAACCACCAACCCCTCTGCAAGCTCTTTCCTCACCTCCAGCACACCCCCTCCCTAACCCCACACTCCCTCCCTCTTTCCCCCTATCTCACATTGCGTGCTCTTCCCACCTCACACGTTCATCTCCATCAACCCTACACTCTATCCTTCCCCTACTCCAGACCACTCCCCCTCTCCAGATTCTTCCTCCCCCACTCCAAACACCACCCTCCCCCCACTCCAGACCCTCTCTCCTGACTCCAGAGCCTCTACCCTCACTCCACACCCCTACTCCTGACCCCAGACCTTCTACACCAGACTCCATTCCCCCCACTCCAGAGCCCCCCCCCCCCTGATCCAAACCTCATCCTCCCCACTCCACGCGCCCTCCTCCCTGTCTAAGGACGACCATCTCCTTCCTCTCACTCCAGATCCACTCAACCCCTACTCTCTCCTCCCTCTCCCCTGTGTCAATATTTTTTGTCCCCCTATCCTACTCTTTCCCGTGAAGGTTTGGTGCAAGAACTTGTTCCAATGATCCACCCATCGATACCTGAGCTTGTATCTGGTTCTGGGACGGTGGACAAATCCTCCCGGGGTTCGGGTGTTGTTTCCTGGGGTTCCTCAGTTGGTACGGAGGCTGGATCTGGGATAAAGTGTGAACAGACAGTGGGTGTAATGGGGATGGAAGGAGACCGATGTAGACCAGCAGTTGTTGGGAAGTGTCCAGCCCTCGCCCGCATCAATCTGCTCTGCTCCACTCTCCCTCCACTCCATCATTCCAGCCGTTGCCCCGTGCTCTCCGCCAGTCTCTCGGCCCTCTATACCATTGACTCCATGTACACTTCACGCAGCCTCGGCAAGACAACCAACACGATCAAGGACCACTCTCACTTCAGACACTCCCACTTCTTCCCTCTCCCATCAGGCAAGAGGTACAGAAGTGTGAACACACCCCTCCAGATCCAGGAACAGTTTCCTCCCAGCTGTTATCAGACTATTGAACCATCCTGTCGCCAACAAGAAGTGGCCCTGACCGAACAACTACCGCATTGAAGACCCTCAGACGATTTTTAATCGGATTTTACTATATCTTGAACAAAATGTTATTTCTTTAATCCGGTATCAATACAATGTGAACTCCTTGAATGTAATCATGTATAATCTATTTACTGACTGGATCGCACGCAACAAAAACACCCTAACGTCCCCCCACCCCAACCTTCACCCCACCCCCGCCCCAACCCTCACCCCACCCCCGCCCCAACCCTCACCCCAACCCCACCCCCGCCCCAACCCTCACCCCACCCCACCCCCGCCCCAACCCTCACCCCACCCCACCCCCGCCCCAACCCTCACCCCACCCCACCCCCGCCCCAACCCTCACCCCACCCCCGCCCCAACCCTCACCCCACCCCACCCCCGCCCCAACCCTCACCCCACCCCACCCCCGCCCCAACCCTCACCCCACCCCACCCCCGCCCCAACCCTCACCCCAACCCCACCCCCGCCCCAACCCTCACCCCACCCCCGCCCCAACCTTCACCCCACCCCACCCCCGCCCCAACCTTCACCCCACCCCCGCCCCAACCTTCACCCCACCCCACCCCCGCCCCAACCTTCACCCCACCCCACCCCCGCCCCAACCCTCACCCCACCCCCGCCCCAACCTTCACCCCACCCCACCCCCGCCCCAACCCTCACCCCACCCCAACCCTCACCCCACCCCCGCCCCAACCCTCACCCCACCCCCGCCCCAACCCTCACCCCACCCCCATCCCCGCCCTAACCCTCACCCCACCCCCACCCCCGCCCCAACCCTCACCCCACCCCCACCCCCGCCCCAACCCTCACCCCACCCCCGCCCCAACCCTCACCCCACCCCCACCCCCGCCCCAACCCTCACCCCACCCCCGCCCCAACCCTCACCCCACCCCCACCCCAACCCTCACCCCACCCCCACCCCCGCCCAACCCAACTCACGCTCCCCATCCTAACCTCCCCCCGCCCCAACCTCACCCCGCCCCAACCTCCCCCGCCCCAACCTCCCCCCGCCCCAACCTCCCCCCGCCCCAACCTCCCCCGCACCAACCTCCCCCCGCCCCAACCTCCCCCCGCCCCAACCTCCCCCCGCCCCAACCTCCCCCCGCCCGAACCACCCCCCGCCCCAACCTCCCCCCGCCCCAACCTCCCCCCGCCCCAACCTCCCCCCGCCCCAACCTCC